>NC_091620.1:10915453-11215453 GCF_027580195.1 Bos mutus | reverse complement strand
TACCTCTCTTGATTTCTTTTGCTATGCGTTGTGTGGTTTTGCCTAACTGGCTTTAACCACTTGCACTTTGGTGGTTTTATTCCAGAATAATCTGGTTTTCCAGTGATCCCTTTTCCCGATGTAGTGTTGCCCTAAACAGGGGCCATAAAATGCTGGCCTCTGAAGATGTCCAGAAGACGAGCTCTGTGAACAGTGGGTTTGGGACCCCCTGTGTGCTCTGTCCTTCCCCATGTTTAACCGTGCCTGTTAGTGTGCTCATGTTACGGGTGCTCGGAGTCCGGGGGAGAGGGTCCCCTGGGTGTAACCCAGCATCGCCCAGACTCGCTCAGTCACGGGCCTTTTCTCTGCACTCCCTGCTGGATTCGCTGCCCTGAGGGCCATGTGCCCACAGGGCTGCCGTGCGGCGGCCCTGGCCCTTGCCAGGCTGGGTTCAGAGACTCTTCTTACTGGTGAATGTGGGTTGGGCTTTCCCTCCCTGGTAGTATAAGCTGCTGCTTCTTCAGTGAAATACTCGGGATTGAAGGCAAAGCCCCAAGGGATTTACTGCCTTGTCACCTTGTTGACCGTTTCTCTCCTAATCCAGGCTACTTGCCTGTTTTAAAGGCATTTTGGGGGTTAGCAGCCCTGAACTTGTTCCGGTCCGATGGCATAGAGCCTTCTGGCTTGCATCTCAGGTCCTTCTGGGCTGTAGGATTAAAGGTGCACCAGAGCTCAGCCACTCCCGAAGGCCCCTCTGAGCTCTGAGGTCTCTGTTCCTCTGTTCTTTTATTCTATTTTTTCTGTAAAACTGCTCTTTCTGGGTCCCTGAGGAGTGCTTCCAGGAATCTCCAGAACCAGGGGGGTGGTAGAGAGCACCCTCCTGATGCTCCGTGGCATCACAGTTATGCCTAGATGAGCAGGTGGTAATCGTGGTGGCCAGCAGCCAGTGCCCTCAGGAGGCAGGGATGGACAGCAGCAGCCCCCTGGGTGGCAGAGTGTGTGGGTACCATTTGGTGCCCTGCCTTGCTCTGGCTTAGTTGCTGTCCTCGGGCCTAGCCCATCACCCCAGTCTCTTGGCACCCCTTCCCAGGAGGAGGTGCTGGTGGGCGGCCAGGCTTACGTCGAATGGACCTGGCTTCACGTCGGCATCCCACCCCCGGGGCCAGCTTTTGATCCTAGGCAAGGTTACTCCAGCTTTCAGTCTTAGTTTCCACAGCTGTAAAATGGGTTACTAACAGGATCGCAGATGGTTGAGGGAGCACTACATGAGACAGTCGGTCGTGTTCGCAGTGCCTGGCGTGCAGTGGGCACTCCCTCCCTCCCTGATTCTTGTTATCATTGGCCTGGTCTGTCAGGGTTGTGCGTGTCCTGGGTCTCGTCAGCTGGGACCGGGAGCCCGTGGCCCACACTTCCCTCCTCGTGGTCTCTGGGAAGGGGCTGCCAGTGAAGCAGGCTCTTGGAGTTCAGAGCTCTTTCTTTTAGACCCCACAACCACCAAGATCCTCCCCCAAAGGCCGTGGCCTGGTGTCCTAGACACCCCCAGCCTGTCCCCAGATATGGGGAGCAGCTGGGCCCAGCGCTGACCCCTCACCTCTGACTTGTGCCCGCTTTGCTTGACACAGTGTGCGGAGAAGAAGCCCGAAGCTGGTGGCCCAGAGGCAGACCCCTGCCCGGAGCCCCTCGTGGAGGCGCTGGAGACGCTGACGCGGGTGCCCACTGCGGGCCCTGAGGGTGGGGGGGTCCGCCCCGAGCAGCCGTTCATCGTGCTGGGGCAGGAGGAGTACGGGGAGCACCACTCTTCCATCATGCACTGCAGGTGGGTGCTGGCCGCTGGGGGGCCTCGGGGGAAAAGGGGGTGGGCTCCCTGGGGAAGCCTGCGGTCTGGGGCTGTGCATGTGAAGGCGTGGCAAGCAGGATGATGAGGGATAACAGAGATGCAGGTGGTGGGATGGCCCCAAGGGACCGTGAACTGTCAGAGGAGGGCTGGACAGCTGGCACTGGGGCTGTTGTTGGTCAAGTCAGCTCCTCCACTCCTGATCCTGGAGAGTAACGTCCAGAGGGTAGGTGATGCCCAGTGGGCCCAGCGCATAATGGATGCTTTATGAGTAGTTCTCAGACAGATGAATGAATGACTATTTCTAGAAGTAGTCCACACCCGTCCTTGGAGCTTGGGCATCTCTCAGCAGGAGAGTCAGAAAAGGCAGTCCTCTGGGCCTGGGCTGAGGAGGGTGGCAGACTCAGGCGGGGATGCTAATGGCATGCCTCTTTGTCTCATCTCAGGGTGGACTGCTCGGGGAGAAGGGTCGCCAGCTTGGATGTGGATGGGGTCATCAAAGTGTGGTCCTTCAACCCCATCATGCAGACCAAGGCGTCCTCTATCTCCAAGTCACCGCTGCTCTCTTTAGAATGGGCCACCAAGCGGGACAGGCTGGTGAGTGGTCTTGCCCGTGGCTGGACCTGTGGTCTTAAGTGAGGACCTACCAGGATTCTCCCCTGCTGCCCCAGCACCACGGGCTTGGTTGGGACTCCAAGCCGAGCCCCTCCGCTCTCTTCTCACTACGCACTCGAGGACCGCACCTCCAGGACTGTCCTGAAGGCAAAGATGGCCTCCTCTGTTTTTCCCAGAGGCCTTTATAGGCCCAGAGCCAAAGCTGTCCCCAGGACATGCAAATGGGGCTGTCACCCAGACCCATGACCAGCTGAAGTCTCTGCCGATGGAGGTGGTGGTGGGCCAGGAACCAGTGGGCAGGACCGGGGCGGCTGGCATTGAAACCGGAAGACGGGGGTTGGAGGGCAGAGGGTCTCCTTGCCAGCTCAGCCTATGGTGATACCTACCTCCCATTCCAGATTCCTTCAAGGTCAGCTCTAGTGTCTTTAATTTTTAAAAGAGGTCCATTTTAGCCGGTTTCCCCTGTACTACCTGGAGGAGTGGGGGTGGGTCACCCTGCAGCCTGCCCTCCACCCCATAGGGATGGGCCTCGCCCTCCTGTGAGCCTCCCTGAGGGGGCCTAACCCTGAGCTGTCCCTCTTCTTCCAGCTGTTGCTGGGCAGTGGTGTGGGGACAGTGCGCCTCTACGACACGGAAGCCAAGAAGAACCTCTGTGAAATCAACATCAATGATGATATGCCCAGGTGAGCCAGATGCCGCTACCCCCAGTCACTGTGCTTGGTGGGCTGGTCTTGGCCGAGTCTCTGAGCCCAGCTCCCCCTTCCTTTGTGGGCGGGCAGAGTGCTGAGCTGGGCTCCCCGCCGACACCCCCTGTGTGTTGCAGGATCCTGTCTCTTGCGTGCAGCCCCAGTGGGGCCTCTTTCGTCTGCTCGGCTGCAGCTTCGAGCCTCACTGCCCACGTGGACGTGTTGGCACCAGACATTGGCAGCAGGGGCACCAACCAGGTTCCGGGCAGGCTGCTGCTCTGGGACACGAAGACCATGAAACAGCAGGTAGGAGTTTCTCATGGTGCCCCGGGGCTGGGCGGGGCGGGGAGCACACAGGTCGCTCTGCCCACTGTTTCTTCGGTCTCTTCCCTCTTTGCTTGGAGCTCCTCACACTTTGATTTGTGAGATTTCAGAGCGTGTTGAAAAGTAGTAGTACTCCAGTTGGGCCGATTGCTGGCAACTGAAGTCATTCGGAAGGTGTGACAAACTTAGAATTCACACACAGCCTTCTAGTGGGCCCTTTTGGCTTAACTGAAAAATGTAAACATTTTTTTTAATATTTAAAACTCTTTTTTTTTGAGTAGTTTTGAAAATGAAAGTCGCTCAGTCGTGTCCAACTCATTGGGACCCCATGGACAGTCCATGGCAGTCTCCAGGCCAGAATACTGGAGTGGGTAGCCTTTCCCTTCTTCAGGGAATCTTCCCAACCCAGGGATCGAACCCAGGTCTCCCGCATTGCAGGCAGATTCTTTACCAGCTGAGCCACAGGGAAGCCCCAAAGCCTATAGCACCCAGTAATCCCAGGCGGTCTCCCATCCAAGTACTAAGCAGTTGTGACCCTGCTTAGCTTCTGAGATCAGATGAGATCGGGCGCGTTCAGGGTGGTGTGGCCATAGAAAGGGTGCTGTGAGTAGTTTTAGGCTCACAGTAAAATGGAGAGGAAATTTCAAAGATTTCCCCATGCACGCTGTCCCCACACGTGCCCAGCCTCCCCTGCTATCAGTTTCCCTCACTGGAGCAGCACACTCGTTACAATCGATGCACCTACACGGACACATTGTAATCACCCCGGGTGCACAGTTGACATCAAGGTTCAGTCTTAGTGTTGTGTGTTCTTTGGGCTTGGACAGATGGGTAATGACATGTGCCCTCCTGCCCCATTCCATCCAGCAGACATCTGTACATCTGTCCTCTGGTGTCTCCGTTCTACCTTATCCCACCCAGTCTGATCAGGTCCTTTTTAATCTTGTTATTTCTGCCTGCAGTGCAGGAGACCCTGGTTCGATTCCTGGGTCGGGAAGATCCCCTGGAGGAGGGCATGGCAACTCACTCCAGTATCCTTGCCTGGAGAATCCCCATGCACAGAGGAGCCTGGAGGGCTGCAGTCCAACGGGTCGCAAAGAGTCAGACATGACTGAGTGACTAAGCACATTTTCTGCTGAGGGCCTTTCTCAGGATTTTTAATTTTATGTTTACTTGTGTTTTCCAATTTTTTCATTGAATATTGAATACATAGAAGAGAATATTAAAATCACAGGTGTTTGGAATAAAGAGAAAACTGTAAAATGAGTACCTGCCGTGTCAGGGTTTAACAGTGGGACGCTACTGATCCTTTTTATGCTCTGGCGTGTCTTTCCTCAATCTTGGTCTCCTTCCCCCTTTCAGACAGAACCTGCCTTGGAATTGGTTTCCTATTGTCTCACATTTTAAATGTGGTTTATCCTTTTTATAGCTCCAGTTCTCCCTGGATCCGGAGCCCATTGCCATCAACTGCACAGCCTTCAATCACAATGGGAACCTGCTGGTCACGGGGGCAGCTGACGGCGTCATCCGGCTGTTTGGTAAGCGACTGTGCTCACGGCAATCCTGGTCCCCTCGTCCATCAACCCAGGGAAGAGAGTTGGGTTTTTGCCAGCTGGACTAGAGGCTACTGTGAAACCCCGGTTCAGGATTCTCCTAAGAGAATCGGTCAGCGTCTGCTTCAGGACCCCCCTAATTACCCTGGTCCTGATCTGAGTCAGTGGACATGGGAGGGGTTGGAGCTTAGCAGTCCTTCAGTCCTGAGCTCTTGAGTGATGCTGTCCTGCCCTCTTGGTATGGCCACTTCATTGTCCCTGTGAGAGCAGAAGGAGGGTGGGCTTTGGAGTCATCAGCATGTTCTTTAAAGCTCCTCACGCAGGCCTGCCCCAGGAGACCGGAACCAGCGCCTCTGCAAAGGCACCGCTAGGTGCTATATCTTTAACTGACCTCCAGGGCACCCTGGTGGGAAGTTACAGCGCCTTCCTGGGAAGGACTTCTGTGTCCTCCTAGACTTGCAGGCTCCACCCCAGGATTCCTGAACCTCACCTTTGACCAGTGAGAGAAGCTTTCATTTAAGACGGGTTAACAGAACACTAGGCACGGTGGAGGAGAGAACTAGTGAACTGAAACAGCCCATGCCGGCTCTTCACCACGGTCAGCTCTGTGACTCCTGTTGGTCCTGGGGGGGCCCTCTGCCTTCAGCTCGGCTCCTGCCCAGCAGGCACAGGGAGGGTGCGGTGCCTCTGCCTACGGGCAGGTGCCTCCCCAGGGCCCGGGTGGGAACCCTAGCGGCATCTTGTTGCCTCAGACATGCAGCAGCACGAGTGTGCTATGAGCTGGAAGGCCCACTGCGGGGAGGTCTACTCCGTGGAGTTCAGCTACGATGAGAACACTGTGTACAGCATCGGCGAGGACGGGAAGGTAAGCGGGAGCGGGCTTTGGTCAGGAAGCTCCCTTCCTCTGGCTTAGTAGGCATCTAAGATTCTAGAGGGCCCCGCAATAGCACAGTGGACTGAGTTCAGTCCTGACTGTACCTTTTACCAGTGCTGTGACCTGGGGCCTCTCTCTACTCAGTTTTGTCTTCTGTAAAACAGAGATGAAAATAGTAACCGGTCTCATAGGATCTTAGTGGGGTCTACATGAGTTCAGTGGGAGTCGACTGTCATGAAAGGGGAGGACCCACATCCTTTCTCCTGGTTGTAGCAGAAAGGACGCATCTCCCTGACCCACCCTGCTCGTGGGTTCCAGTGCGGCCAGGGTGTACTTGAGTGAGCTTGGTCACTGGGTGATCACAGCATGGGTGGGTAGAACTTTCTAGGCCGGGGGGCTGGAGACAGCTGTGCCCAGAGTTGAGAAACATAAAAAGGGAGCTGGGGAAGAAAGTAAAAATAAGTCCCCTCTTTTAGAGTCTCCCTGGAAGAATTCGTTAGGATCCCTGGGAAGGGAGCTGGGGCAGGCAGAGCTGGGATAAGGACTTACTTTTGTGTGTCCCCTCCTGGGCCTTCTGGATTGTATCCCTGTCCCCCTCTCTTATCCAGTGAAGACAGTCGTTACAAAATGCATCCTTCACTTGAAAACTCTTGAGAAAGGCTTTTTAAATCAGAGCTTGACTTGCTTCATCTGAGTTGAGTTCTCAGTCAGGAGGAGGTCACAGCAGGCAGCCTGGCCCTGAAGGAGGCCGAAGGGTGTTTGCGCTGTAGTCTCTGAGCTCGGCTTGTACTCCACTGCCCGTGTTCCATCGGCTGTGCTGCTGAGAAACTGGAAGTGTATTTGGGATTTAAGAAAAACCTAGCTAGGTTCTAACCCTACGAATAATATTAACAACAACAGTAGTAGTAACAATCACTGGAGCATTGCGCCAGCTCGAGCGATGGGAGTCCAGGCCGGTGCCTACACTCTTCTGCTCCTGACGTCAGGCCAAAGAGAAAGTTCCGACCTGGACATGATGTGTCTGACTCTTTCTAGATTTTCTTTCCTTCAAAATAAAAAAAATGCTTACATTGTGTCGGGAGGCATTGGGACTGGATGGTCATCTCCCTACCCTTCCTGGGGCCTGTGGATCCCCCTCCACTTCCTGGGGGCCACCTCACTACTCCCTGCACCCCGCCACCCCGCGGCCCTGCGCCCTGGCCACACCGCTGAGAGCCCTATACTCGTGCTTTTTGGGTGCAGTTCATCCAGTGGAACATCCACAAGAGCGGCCTGAAGGTGTCCGAGTACGGCCTGCCCGCCGACGCCACGGGCCCCTTCGTGCTGTCCGGCTACAGCGGCTACAAGCAGGTCCAGGTGCCCCGGGGCCGACTCTTCGCTTTCGACTCGGAGGGCAATTACATGCTGACGTGTTCTGCCACGGGGGGCGTCATCTACAAGGTACCTGGGGGCCTGGTGGGTGGCAGGGATGTTCCTCCCCAGAGGCCTGGGCGTGGTTGAGCTCGAGCCCCGTCCCTGTCTCTGTCCCTGCCCGGTGGCCATGGAGATGCCTCTGGCCTGGGATGGACAGCATCTGGGCCTCCCGGCTGCAGGCTGGCTCGAGGGAAACCGTGGGGATGGGAACGAGGGTGGCCTGCCTGTCCTCCTCTCTGCTCACCTATCCCTGCCCCTTGATGAGACTCTGCCCCTTTTCTGCCTGCTTCCCTGGGAATAAGAACAATTATAGAACATCGAGAACTAGGAAGAAGGGCTGTGTGTTGGTTTGGGTGAGTGCCCAGGGGGTCTGTTCCAGTTACTCTAATCTGGCCTAGATTTATTGTTTGATGAGACGTCCTGTGGGTCAAGGACATTACAAGCCACGGCTGGGATGGAAATTCAGGGGTGTGATGTGTCACATGGCAAGTACGTTGTCCACTCTGTTTTGTCCCTCAGTCGATCTGCTTGTCTTAACCGTCTCATCACAGCCTCTCTGGTTCATGCACCTTGTTTGTGTATATAATCGAGTGAAATTCTAAACCTCTCCATCTGGACTCGTCTTACCAAGTAGACGGGGGGATGAGGCTTTATGTTGTGGCCTCAGCGCGTAGTTCCAGTTCCACGTGAATGCAGTGGTGCTGTATCTGTAGGCAGAAGGAGTCACGGAGTGGGATGCTCTCTCTTGGGGGCTCACCGTCCACAGGCAGCCGTACCCCAGGGGTCAGCCATGGGTGGGTGTGGCCTTGGCACGGGCAGTGTACACCGGAGACACTGTGGCCCCTCTCCTGGTGCTCACACTCAGGTGAGAAGGAGACACAAGCATCAGTGGTGGGGACACTACAGAGCTGAGGGCTCAGAGGGGAGGAAGCCGGGTGGGGACCGAGGCCTTGGGGAAAGGGGCGCTCGGCTGTGGAGTCATGGCCTTTGGAGGAGGAGGAGGAAGGCGGGCCTTGGGGTCCCACGGGGCAGCAGGGAGCAAGAGGTGAGGGGGAAGGGGCTGCAGAAGCCCCTTCTGCAGGGAAGTCGGGAGCCTTCTTGACCTTAACAGTGGTGCCAGGGAGCCTGGGTTTACTCAACAGGGCTCCTCTTCTCTATAGATGAGGACGACTCGGGTGGCTCTTGCCCTCCCCTTGGAAATTAATTCCATAGTTTGTGTTTACTTATTTGTTTGTTTCAATGGATATTTTAATAAAAATCTTTTTTAAGCTTTATTGAGCTACAGTTGATAAATCACTCAATAAGCTATATGTTTAAGGTGTACAATGTGATGCCATCATATAAAGTTCCATAATTTCTTGTAATTGCTATTGGGAGATACTGTAAAGAGCTTTCTGTTTAAAGCCTAATTTTATTTCATTATTTAAAGACTTGGTTGAGTTCCAGGTGGGCTCTCCTTTTGCTCTCTGTATGATTGTGTGTGTGTGTGTGTATTGTTTTATTTTTGATCCTGTAGGCTTTGTCACTTGTCCTGATCAGTTCAGATCAGTTTGTAGTCAGACTTGCTCTTTAACCAATTAATGAGTTGAAAGCTTTCCCCGCCATATCCTTTAAAAATGTCAGTTCAGTTGTGTCCGACTTTTTGCGATCCCATGGACTGCAGCACACGAGGCTTCCCTGTCCATCAACTCCCAGAGCTTGCTTAAACTCATGTCCATTGAGTCAGTGATGCCATCCAACCATCTCATCCTCTGTCGTCCCCTTCTCCTCCTGCCCTCAATCTTTCCCAGCATCAGAGTCTTTTCAGACACCCACAGCAGGGTAAAGGTAGCAGAGAGAATTCTGCCTCTTAGAGTGTGTTCACTTCAGTTCAGTTCACTCAGTCGTGTCCTACTCTTTGCGACCCCACGATGTTAGGGACTTATTTCCCCCTTTGGTTAAAGGAGTAAGTATAGTCAGGAAATTGAAGGTATTGCTGGTCCAAGTGGCGAAGCTGAGACTTTCTGGCCAGAGGGACATGTGTGCCTGGGCACATCCTGGGCTTGGGGTGGCAGTCCCTGGGCTCAAGGCAGTTTGCCCCTGGAAGTGGATAAACTGCATGTGTTTATGAGCAGTGCCTGATGATGTTGCCTCCTGTCCCCTTGCAGCTGGGCGGGGATGACAAGGTTCTGGAGAGCTGCGTGAGCCTGGGCGGCCACCGCGCCCCTGTGGTCACTGTGGACTGGAGCACAGCCATGGACTGCGGGACCTGCCTCACTGCCTCCATGGATGGCAAGATCAAGCTGACCACCCTCCTAGCCCATAAAGTCTGATGGGACCCGCCCCGAGGGTCACCCACAGAAGCTGTATTATCCTAGGATGCAGGCAGAGAAGACAGGAGAAGAGGAAGCTCCCCTCACGGCCCCCTGCCGAGTGGGCAGTCTTCTGGGAGAGGTTGCCTAAAGTGCTTGGGCACTGTCCAGAGACTCAACTGGAATGGGAGCCACGTGCAGTGGTGGCACATGCTCCCCAGACATGGGCTTGCTGGGTCTGCCAGGAGCGGGTTCCAGATGGCAGGGGAAAGCTCAGGAAGAAGGAGAAGCGTTGTGGTGGCTGCTCTGTTGGCCCAGAAGATATTGGAAGTATTTTGTATATATTTGCTCAGTTTTCTTTTTTAAAAAAAGAATGCTCTTGTGGTCACCTGGCCTCTCTTTCTGGAACATGTGTGTGCAGCAGTGTGTCTGCCTTCACCTTTTGCCCTGGTGATGGTCATGGCAAGCCCAGGTCCCGTGCCCTGGCCCTGACCTCACCAGCCACGGGGTTGACCTTTATCAGAGGGTTGCTCTTGCTTCACCATAGAAATAGAACATCTTCTCTCTCCGGTTCCATTGGCCAACCAAGGTTTGTGCCATTCCTTGGTCTTTGGACTCGTGTCAAGGAAGCTATGGGCTTCCCTTGTGGCTCAGCTGGTAAAGAATCTGCCTGCAATGCGGGAGACCTGGGTTCGATCCCTGGGTTGGAAAGATCCCCTGGGGAAGGGAAAGGCTACCCACTCCAGTATTCTGACCTAGAGAATTACATGGACTGTATAGACCACAGGATCTGAAAGAGTCAGACACAACTGAGTGACTTTCACTTTCAAGGAGGCTATAGTGTCTCTTCTTTTCCCTGAGAGTTGGCAGCTTTTGTTCCAGAAGCTTCTCAGCACAAGGGCAGGATCTGAGGTGTCTGCCCCTTCCATCCGAGTGGCCATGGTTTCCCGGGACCTGTCAAGGGGGCTCCTCCTGTTCTGTCAACTTTCCATGCTTGAGTTTGAGCAGAGCCAGCCACTGGCGCCCTCTGCTGGTGAGTGGGCAGAGGACAGGAGCAAGTTGGCCAAGGCTGGGAACCTAGGGTTCTCGCCTTCTTGGTGTGTCCACAGCCTGGCCCTCTGCTTCCTGGCTGGGTGGGACTTTGAAAGGGCAGATACCCTCACAGGGTGGAGAAGCACAAGAGGATGACTGCCTTCTCCCGCTTGCATTTCCACCTGAAGCGCTGGGGTTTCAGGCCTGGACCTCAGGCTCCGACACTTGACAGGGCAGCCTTGTCATCAGGCTCTGCTCAGAACAGTTGTTGCAGAGGCTCTTTGGGCTCCAACCCAGATCTGGGGTGCAGGCCTGGTGAGGGGGTGCTCCCAGTTACCTCCTTTTGGAAAATCGTGAAAAGATGGGTATTAAGACTTTGGCTCTGATCTGCTGGCAGTTGGGAAGAAAGCAGGGAGGCTCAATTATGAGAAAACATGAGAGACTTAGCGATAAGTAGTTACTAAACATTTTTACCCATTTCCACCTGGTAATCCTCCTTCAAATGAATAAACCCAAGACTTTTCCACCTATAATTTTCCCTATCTTCTGCATTGAAGCAGCAACCTTATTTCTCTCCCCCAGGGATTCTGTGGGACATTTAAAAAGTGGTCATGAGTTTCATTTGCATGAGAGAATTCATGGTTTAAACTTTTCCTCTCTCCATCTTGAAGTTTCTGTCTTAATGCCCATTGAGGGCATGTGGGCATTTTCTCCATACATGTGGTCTCCACAGCTTGCCAAAATGTCTTTAAGGTTTGTAGAAAAACAGCACTTGAAAAGCTATCCCTTCTTTCATTTCCTTTATGCTCCATCTCCCTCTTGTTTTGAGCTCTGTTCACAGCTGATGTGACCAAGGCTCCACCAGGAGGGATGGGGCAGGGGGTTCCACATCACTTTGAAGCTGCCTAAAAACACAAAACGAAAACAATAGCCTCGGACCTTTTGAAATTAGCAAGTACAATGCGTGCTGCGAGCCACCCTGCCCCTCCTGGCCTGTCTCTCTCCGACCCCCACCCCATCCTGAGTGCCTGTCAGCGTGCCTTCTTCCTGGGGTTCCTCCCTGTCCCTCCAACCCCTCCCCCCAAGGTGACGTCTCATCCTCCAATAAAGCATGTCGAAACTTAAATTACCTCTCCTTCACGATACCAGCTTGGCACCTACCCGGGAACCACAGGGAGGTCCCTCCCCCGGTGCGAGCAAGGCCAACCAGATGAAAACCATCAAGCCAGTCCAGCCCCGGTGCCCCGACCCCGCACACCCAGCACAGCTGTGGCCCGGCTCTGGGCTGCGCTGTGTGAGAACAGTGAGGTGCGTTTTCCTTGTTATCCTCAGGACCTGCCTGCGCTTGCCTGCTCCTGCTCCAAGACCTCAGGCCCCCTGAGCTCAGCATTCAGACGGCTTCAGGAGCTGACTCCCACCCATTCAGATTCCTCCACTTGGGTTTCTGGTCCCTGCTCGGGCCTTCGCACAGAAAGGTTTTTATGCAGATGGGCCGCCTACATTTTTCAGCTGGCTAAGGGAAGAGGTTTTTAAGGAGAGAAAGGTAGAGGAAGAGGTTCTCATGGTAGTAAGTGTTCCCCATTCCTTTACTCACAAAATGATGCGTCTCTGCTGATTAGACTTGGGCTTGTCTTGGCTCACAACTTGTGGGAGCGGAGGTCAGTGAGGTCACTAGAGGTGAGTGATGTTGGAAACTTTGGGAACCAGAAGAAAAGCAGGTCCTGCCTCATGAAGAGGCTGGAGGCAGAGCCCAGGTTCAACCCACAGCTAAACGACTCCAGTGCCCAGCAGGTTGTTTTTGTGATTTGAAATCCTTCATTTATCTCCTTAATCCTTGACTGACTGAAAGTTTCCTGGACCAGCCTACCTACCTAGGATTGAGGACTAGTTATGAGGTGAAAGTGCTTTGGAGAAACCAAAGTCACCACACAGTTAGAAGAAAGATCTGGCTCTGATTTTCCAAGCTCTGGATCACACTCCCCTATCCTGTGCCTCTAGTATATGGAAAGTAATTATTCTATTATTACATGATTTGTTGTAAGTCACACTTCAAATGGGTGTCTTGATAATTTCACATTTGGGGGGTAGATGATTCTGATCATCCTTTTGCCTCAAAAACACAAATGTTTGTGTTTTTAGTCATGTCTGCCACTTGGGGTCTTTTTTTGCCTGCCTTTTCAAGCTATTTCAAGCTGTATGATTTTATGTAAAACTAGATGCTAACTCCACATGTGAACCGCAGCACTCGGCATCAAGTTGAAAGCAAAGTGAAGACACCTGGGCAACTTTATGGAGCAGCCCTGTTCTCAGAGGGAACACCTCAGTCACCAATTTGAATATTAATTATTAGTAATTCCTACTTTCTAAATAAAAAATGTAAACAATGTTTTTAATTTCTCTTCCTGCACCCAAGGGACTCACCTTGCCACCACTCGCCCTACCTGGGGGTACATGCCTCCAGCAGGGAGCCTTGAACTTGGTTTCTCTGGGACTTCTCCTCTTCCCCCTCTGCCCTTCCCCATCAGAGCTTTCCAAAATGAAACTACCCCTCTCCCCTCTCCTTAATTTCTGGTTGGAAGGAGGGGCCTGGGAATTGCCCCTTTAACAAAGTCCAACCAGCAAGCCACAGGACCGGAAAAGGTCAGTTTTCATTCCAATCCCAAAGAAAGGCAATGCCAAAGAATGTTCAAACTACCACACAATTGCACTTATCTCATATGCTAGCAAAGTAATACTCAAAATTCTCCAAGCCAGGCTTCAACACTACATGAACCGAGAACTTCCAGATGTTAAAACTGGATTTAGAAAAGGCAGAGGAACCAGAGATCAAATTGCCAACATTCGTTGGACCATCAAAAAAGCAAGACAGTTCCAGAAAAACATCTGCTTTATTGATTATGCCAAAGCCTTTGTGTAGATCACAACAAACTGGAAAATTCTGAAAGAGATGGGAATACCAGACCACCTTACCTGCCATCTGTATGCAGGTCAATAAACAAGTTAGAACTGAACATGGAACAACAGACTGGTTCCAAATCGGGAAAGGAGTACATCAAGGCTATATATTGTCACCTTGCTTATTTAACTTAATTGCAGAGTATATCATGAGAAATGCCGGGCTGGATGAAGCACAAGCAGGGATCAAGATTGCCAGGAGAAATATCAATAACCTCAGATATGCAGATGACACCACCCTTATGGCAGAAAGCAAAGAAGAACTAAAAAGCCTCTTGATGAAAGTGAAAGATGACTGAAAAAGTTGGCTTAAGACTCAACATTCAGAAAAGTAAGATCATGGCATCTTGTCCCATCACTTCATGTCAAATAGATAGGGAAACAATGATAGACTTTATTTTTTGGGCTCCAAAATCACTGCAGATGGTGACTGCAGCCATGAAATTTTCATTCGCTCCTTGGAAGAAAAGCTATGGCAAACCTAGACAGCATATTAAAAAGCAGAGACATGACTTTGCCAACAAAGTCCAAGTCCAAGCTATGGTTTTTCTAGTAGTCACGTATGGATGTGAGAGTTAGACTATAAAGAAAGCTGAGTGCCGAAGAATTGATGCTTTTGAACTGTGGTGCTGGAGAAGACTCTTGAGAGTCCCTTGGACTGCAAGGAGATCCAACCAGTCCATCGTAAAGGAAATCAGTCCTGAATATTCATTGAAAGGACTGATACTGAAGCTGAAACTCCAATGCTTTGGCCACCTGATGAGAAGAACTGACTGATTTGAAAAGACCCTGGTGCTGGGAAAGATTGAAGGCGGGAGGAGATGGGCACGACAGAGGATGAGATGGTTGGATGGCATCACCGACTCAATGGCCATGAGTTTGAGTAAACTCTAGGAGTTGGTGCGGGCAGGGTGGCCTGGTGTGCTTCAGTCCATGGGGTCACAAAGAGTCAGACACAACTGAACTACTGAGCTGAACCAGCAAGCCTCAAATGGAGCCACATTTGGTAACTGTTAAAAAAAAAATACTGTTAAAATTATTCACGACCCTTGTTAACAAACAGTAAGGAAACTATTAGAGGGTCTACTAGGTAGGGTTTTGCTGTGGGGGAGAGGTTGAACTCAACTCCCAGTACAAGGGAAGTGGCTGGGTGGGGGGTTCAGTGGGTGGATAATCACTAAGAGGAAACACCAGGGTGAAGTGGGCTTCTGGCTACATCAACCTAATAAGATTATTGCTGGGTTAGTTCAGTCACTCAGTCGCGTCCGACTCTTTTCGACCCCATGAATCGCAGCACGCCAGGCCTCCCTGTCCATCACCAACTCCTGGAGTTCACCCAAACTCACGTGCATCGGGTCAGTGATGCCATCCAGCCATCTCATCCTCTGTCATCCCCTTCTCCTCCTGCCCCCAATCGCTCCCAGCATCAGGGTCTTTTCCAATGAGTCAACTCTTTGCATGAGGTGGCCAAAGTATTGGAGTTTCAGCCTCAGCATCAGTCCTTCCAATGAACACCCAGGACTGGTCTCCTTTAGGATGGATTGGTTGGATCTCCTTGCAATTCAAGGGACTCTCAAGAGTCTTCTCCAGCACCACAGTTCAAAAGCATCAATTCTTCGGCACTCAGCTTTCTTTATAGTCCAACTCTTACATCCATACATGACCACTGGAAAAACCATAGCCTTGACTAGACGGACCTTTGTTGGCCAAGTAATATCTCTGCTTTTTAATATGCTATCTAGGTTGGTCATAACTCTCCTTCCAAGGAGTAAGTGTCTTTTAATTTCATGGCTGCAGTCACCATCTACAGTGATTTTGGAGCCCCCCCAAAATAAAGTCTGACACTGCTTCCACTGTTTCCCCATCTACTTCCCATGAAGTGATGGGACCAGATGCCATGATCTTCGTTTTCTGAATGTTGAGCTTTAAGCCAACTTTTTCACTCTCCACTTTCACTTTCATCAAGAGGCTTTTGAGTTCCTCTTCACTTTCTGCCATAAGGGTGGTGTCATCTGCATATCTGAGGTTATTGATATTTCTCCCAGCAATCTTGATTCCAGCTTGTGCTTCCTCCAGCCCAGCGTTTCTCATGATGTACTCTGCATAAGCGGCCGGGTCATCAAACATGACCTGGGGGAATGGCGGTGGATGAGAATCAGGTGTGGAGGGTGGGCGGACTCCAGCTAATCCAGTATTAGCAGTATTCTCGGTAAAAATGGACAATGTGGAGATGCACGCGGAAGTCCAAAAGGCAGGGCCTTGTTGTGAAGGGTTCAGATCCCCCTCTGAATTTGGTCAAGGAGAGACTTGGTCAGGACTCGGGTCAGCGGAGGCCAGAGTGCTCCCGCACACCTTACCAGGCGAGTCCTGCTCCAACGACGAGGGCGCAGACCACGCGGCCCGCCGGCAGGGGGCGCGCCGGGTCCTCCACGCCAGCGGGCGGCCGGGAGCCGGAAGTGCGGGATCGTAGGGGAGCTGGGGCCGGGCCGCGGGGCTCCCCGCTCCCTACCACCGTCCGGATCCGCCTCCCGGGGCCTCCCCGGAAGCCAGGGAGGGCGCGCGGGCCCCGAGGTAGGAAGCCCGGCCGGAGGAGTACCGGGAACGCGGGCGGGTGGGTCGCGCGTCGCCCCTCGCCCTCCTCTGGCGGGCCGGCCCCGCTCACATCGCGCCCGTAGCGGCGCGGGGTCCCCGAGAGCAGGGAGGCCGAGAACTGGGGGCTCCGGGCGGGTCGCTGCGCCCGCGGGGCCGCCCCAGGCCCTCACCCACCCCCCCACCCCCGGCCGGCGGGGCCGAGGGCCAGGGCCTGGAGGGCCCAGGTGCCAGTCCTGAGCGGCCTTTTCAAACTTTTTTGTTGTGACTTTGTGCGAATTGCTAAATGTCAGTTCTTCGTCTGTAAAATGGGTTTCAGAATACCCATCTCATGGTGAAATCAGTATATTCACTGAGCACCACAGCTGTGTTTGTGCGGGGTGGTTAGCGTTGCTCATTAGATGTGGCAAAGATTGAGGGCAGGAAGAGAAGGGGACACAGAGGATGAGATGGTTGGATGGCATCACCGACTCAATGGACATGAGTTTGAGCAAACTCCGGGAGTTGGTGATGGACAGGGAAGCTTGGCTGCTGTAGTCCATGGGGTCACAAAGAGTCGGACCACACTGAGCGACTGAACAACAACATTAGATGTGGGAATGACTATTACTGCCTCTTGAATTTTCACAGAACGTGCGCGCTGAGCTGTTTTCAGGGTTAACTGCTCACTGGCGGGTAGAGATGTGCACCCTTTGAGTCACAGGTCGGGGCTGAGTTTCAGGAGGAGGGGCAGGGCCGGAATCCAGCCGGGGGGGGGTGGGTGGGGAGAGGCCAGGTTAGATGAGAACTGGCCCCCGACCCCCAAAGCCCTCGCGTCTGGATTCTGCACATTCAGGCACAGTGATATCTGACCCCCCCACCCCCACCCTCCGCGACTGCTGGCTGAAATCTGACCGGACAGAAGTATCTTTGGATTTAAGGGAGTGGGTGTTGGCCAGTGAAACCTCACTGTGAATCAAAATGGCCTTGGGGTTTCTTATAACCACTCCTAGATAGAGGGAAGGAGAAATCTGTGATGGGAGGAGGGGAGGAAGAGAGCATTGAGAGATGTTTTAAGGGTAGGATTGTCTGGGCACCCTGGGGACAGTGAGCATCTCCGGTGGAGAGGAGGAGGGGCACCTTCCTTCCTCCTGTGTTGAGGGGCTCAGTGCAGAGGCTCCTGGGAGCATGGGGCCCCACTGCTGGTGGGGGCCCTGGGCCCTGAGTGGAGGGCTGCTTCTCCATGACCCCCATCGCCTGCCCACTCCACACCTCCCTCTTCATGCCCTGTGAATGATCCATCTGAGTCTCCTTGGCCCTGCTCACCTCTGGCCTGCCCTAACCAGTCACTGTGGCTGATGCCTCAGAATATTCTTATTTATTAGAATTCACTGGACTTTGTTCTTTGTAGGAATTAAAGCTGGATTGTTGATGACGAACGGACCTACAGTTCCTGGTGTGTGATGAGAGAGTGGGATTTGCTGTCCTGAAGTCACTAAGCTTGGACCCTGGTTCCTCTTCATGGGAGACTAAAGAGATGGAAGACTTAAAGTCTGAGAATAAAAAGGGTGCTGCCCACATGGATGACAGCCCAGGTGGCTGAAAAGAGGGCACCACAGGTGAAGACCCCCAAGAGGACACCAGCCACGGTGCCAGCGGCTGCAGCCAGGTGGGGCAGCTTCTGTCCTGGGGGATTAGGACGGGGGAGGGATTGAAGGCCTCACAGTTGCTGGGGCCCAGTCATCCAGTGTTGGTGGAACAGTGAGGGGGGTGTTTCAGTCCACAGGCGTCTCATCCGCTCTCAGGGGGTGTGCAGGCTGCAGGTGGCTGTGCCCTGCTAGGCTGGCACTGGCTTCTGCCTCTGTCAGTGAGTCTCCACCCTCTGGCCCTCATGCATCAGCTCCCAGATGGTGGCTCCAGCTCTTGAGTTAAACACACACCAGCTAAGCTCTCAGACAGCAACTGTCCAAATTGTCAGTATCTTCATTTGCCACAGAAATTATGACCATCCAATGAGGGGGTAGGTGGACTAGTGATCCCATCTTCCTGCGGATATATCTTCAGGGACAGGCAGACAAGCTGCAGGTTGCCGGACCGGCTGGAAATCAGAGACTAGGGGCGTGGGGGGGAGGTTGGTTGAATGGTGATATTGGTGGGGGTCTCCAGGCTGTCAGGGAGGGGGTACCTCTGTCCTCTCCTGGCCGTAGTCTCAGGTGCTTACTGTCCCTCTCTCTTTCCTTTCTAAGTTTTCTTCATTGACCAGCCTTGCTTTCTGATCTTTGCTGTGCTGTGCTTAGTCGCTCAGTCGTGTCCAGCTCATTGCCAACCTGTGGACTGTAGCCAGGCTCCTCTGTCCATGGGGATTCTCCAGGCAAGAATACTGGAGTGGGTTACCATGCCTTCCTCCGGGGGATCTTCCCGACCCAGGGATTGAACCCAGGTCTCCTGCATTGTGAGAGGTTTCTTTACCACTGAGCCACCAGGGAAAGCCCTCCTTTATTGTATTCACTCATGGGGGTGAGGGGTGGCATTCAGACATGCCTTGGCTTGTTGGACCTTCTTGCATCGTGAGCGCTGCGCGTGCGCGTGTGTGTCTCAGGAGCCAGCCATCTCATCCTATTTCTTAGTGGAGTTGATGGATGGTGGGAAACCCCACGGTTGCCCCAAGAACCCCTGTGCCAGTCACTATTTCCAAGGATGCAGAAGCCACAGCAGTGCCCTGGGGAAGCTACTGCTCTCAGCCCTGGCAGACAGGCCCCAGGATGCGACTCTGGGTCTCATTCTTTCCTGCTGGTGATTCGTGCCTGTCTCTAACTTCATGCTCTTCTCTCAGATTTCCTGCCATGAGGACTGTGTACTGCATGAATGAAGCCGAAGTCGTCGATGTTGCTCTGGGGATCCTCATTGAGGTACAGTCAACTGTCTTTTATTTTTGTAAATTTTATTTATGTATATATTTTGGCCGTGCCGGGTCTTCGCTGCTACTCGGGGATCGGGGGCTGCTCTCTGGTTGCGGTGAGAGAGTTTCTCATTGCGGTGGTTTCTCTTGTTGTGGAGCATGGGCCCCACATGGGCTCCCATGGGCTTCTGTAGCAGGCACAGCACGGGCTCAGGAGTTGTGGTTCCTGGGCCCAGTGATTGTAGCGTGTGGGCCCTGGATCGTACAGGCTTCTGTAGTCGTGGCACATGGGCTGAGTTGCCCCGAGGCTTGTGGGGTCTTCCCGGACCAGGGATTAAACCCGTATCTCCTGCATTGACAGGTGGACTTCTCACCACTGACCCACCAGGGAAGCCCAGCTGTGTCCTTTCTGATGACTGGAGACTCCTGGCGGGAGTTTGTGCTAATAAAAGAGGCACTCTGCCTGTTAGCAGCCGGGCCCGCTCCAGGGGAGGGGTGCACCCGCCGGGCCCTTGGGGCTGGAGACCTGGGAGGCCGTGGCCGTGTGAGGGAGGGTGGCCCTCCCTGTCTGGGCGGCTCTCTGCTGGTGGTGGGTGGAGGGGCGGGCAGGAGTCGTGAACCACTCGTGTTCTCTGAGGGTCTCCTTCGGGCGAGGTGACTTCTGAGCGTTGTCCTTAGCACCTCACCCCTGAAGCCCTGGCTTCCAGAAGCGGCTAACGGTTGTCCCACCTTCGAGTGGTGTAGCCCCTGAGAGTTGCTCAGGGCCTTTTATATATTCCTGTCTCATTTAACGCTTGCAATAACCTGCCGGTCGATACTACTGCTAGTCCCAGTGAGTGAGGCCCACACTCAGGGTTCGCGTCCTGCGCTCCTTCCGTTCTGTCAGCCTGCCCTTCCGTGTCCGTTGGGTCCACTTGTCGTCCCTGCGCCGCTGTTCCTGGGGCCCCTGCCCGCCGCTCGCCCTGCTGGTCCTGATTTCTGCACCGCCCGAGAAGGGGGGCAAGGAGGGGCAGAGTCTGGTGAAGGGAGGGGGCCATCTGTGATTCGGGAGCTGGGCCCGGCTCCCCAGCGCTGGCTTTACAGATGCTACTGGCTACGTTCTGTGTCCTTGCATGTTAGGGAAGTAAAACCCATCTGTTTTGCCTGCCGTTTCTTCTGCTCAGGAGGACCGAAAACAGGAAAAGCCGTTGGAGCCGCCACCTCTGGCAGGCGCTGATAAGCCAGAGCGCTCCCCGGCCAGCCCAGCGCCACCGTCCCCAAGTCCCCGCTGGAGCCGAAGCGAGGACAGTGAGGAAGAGGACCGTGGGGCAGACGGCCCTGCCCCGGGGCCTGCGGGTTCTGACACGGCCTGCAGCAGAAGCCTCGAGGAAGACCAGGATGAGCTAAAATACGTCAGGGAGATCTTTTTCAGCTAAGGGACACACTTCCAGGACTTGCTGCTCAGAGCGGCTGAAGGAAGCTGGGCTTCCCCTCTTAGCCCGAGCGCTGCCCTCAGACAGCTGTGCTGTGACAGCTTCTGCTCCCAGCGTCAAGCCTCCCTGGGCTGGGTGGGTTCACCGGGGGACGTGAGGAATCAAAATGAGCTCCCCCCCAAATTCCTGCTCTCTGCTCTCCCTTCTCAGGGGCCTGGGAGCTCGACATTGTCTTATTCAGGTACCTGGTTCCAGGGAAATGAGATCATGGGGGTCAAACTTACTGGAAATGGAGAGTCCACTTAATACTTTTCCAGGAAAAACAAGCATGGCTGCTAAGTACACTGCAGTTCCTAGGTTTGGCCACCTTAAGGAAGAAGCCTATTTTTAAAATCACTTCTGTCACGTGTCAGTCGGTCAGTGAGCCCTTGTTGGTCCAACCCTGAACTAGACACCTTCCCCCAGGGCTGGGCTCCCGCCTGAGAGCCTGCCTGTGGTTCCATTTACAGATTGGGAGGTCTCCCGACCAACCGACAGCCCTCCTCCCCTGGCCTGCCACCTTCTGCACCTTTCTAGGCCTTGGCCTTGGTCCCTGGGCAGTTAGAAAGTAAGAATGGGATAGGAGCCCCAAAGAGACACAAAGGACAAGACCTCACACTGGAGTCCGTGTTTCTGCCTCTATTCAGCGTGGCTTTGCACGGGCATGGGATGAGGCGATCACGTGCTGTACAGATTGTCAGTGTAACAGATGCTGAAGAATACACAAAGTGCCCCCGTGCGTGAGTGGTGCTCGTATCCTTTCCGGCGCAGGGTGAGAGGGGAGGGGATGCGGTGTTTACATGGACGTGGGCCGGCTCAGGCCGTTCATCGTCCTCTTCTGACCAAGGACCTGGCGTCCTGGGCTCCTGAACGTCCGTGTCGCATGCTGGGAGCGGACTGCTCGTGCGCAGTGGTTAGACCCTTGTTCTGTCTGTCTGCAGGTCCACGAGCCTTTTCAGTGGAACATTCAAAACCGCCAGGCTCTTCTCTGTGCCTTTCTGTCCTGTGAATCTCTCAGATCACTCCTTGGCCTTTGGGAGCATTGTCTCGAATGGAGATGGGGCGCTTGCTAGGCTGGGTTCCCGGGGACACCGAGGTGTTCCTTCATAAACTGTCACCCGGTTCCCATCTGGCATTTGGCAGCTTGTCCTGGAAATCTGGCCCCAGTGACAGGAAGCCTTATCTCCCCATTGTTCTGAGGATCAAGTCAGAATGGCTTGCTCAGGTCAGTTAACTAAAGCAGGAATTCTTGCAACAATGAGCTACTTGGTTCTCGGGTGTTCTTAGAAGTCCCAAAGGACAGACCACCCTATCCTAAAAAGTCTTGTCCTCCTTGACATTGGGCACCCACCCCCTCCGCAGTGGGTCCAGTCTGCTTCAGCTGGAGCTCAGTGCTGGCTGTGAAACAGAGTGGCCGAGAAGACACACCGGCCTGTGCGTTCTCTGGCAGCCTTCTCTGAGCACAGTTCAAAGCGAACCCTTGCGATCACATAAGCCTTTAGACGGAGCTAGTAGCTCCCCAGCTCCTGTCCTTTGCCCTCTGAGGGAACACAGCTGTGGCCACAAGCAAGAGGATGAGCAAGGTCTGGGCAGCGCCCAGAGCTAGAGACCCAGGTCCCAGGAGGGAGAGCTGGAGCCACTTCCAGGTGTAGGTGAGGAAGAGGCCCAGACCGCTGGCCAGCAGCACGGAGGACGTGGCCAGGAAGCCCACAGCCAGCTGCCACTCCCCCTCATTGTTATTGCACCAGGCCAGGAGGAGAGGCAGGGGGACGAAGAGGGTGAGGACCAGGGCCCCGTAGACGCCGAGCCTGGCCAGGGCCAGGCCCACCCGAGGCACGCCCAGGGCCTCCAGTTCTGGGAACTGGTAGCACTGCAGGGCGCCGGTGCCCTCGTGCCAGAGACAGAAGTTGTAGAAGCCAACCCTGAGGTTGGGCAGGTCCACAAGGTTGCCGGCCTTCCAGAGGAGAGCAAAGAAGAGCAGGCAGATGGTCGTGATCGTGAGGGTCATTGTGACGAGGAACAGCAGCTGGCTCCGCCGCTTTGACTTCAGGACAGTCATCTTCATGCCCTTCGCAGGGCGTCTCCTGGGTTCCTGTAGGGGAGGTCACACAGTGAATGTCCAGCTCGCCCTGCCTCCCTCCCAGTTTCTTCTCAAACTCCTGTTCTGGAAGTCTACAGAAACTTGTGGCCTACTTCCTTCAAGACAAAACCAAACCCAGCCCCAGCCATGGCTGCCCATCGTGGTAGGCAGTGCAGGGAGTGGTGGCCAGCAGTGGCCCCTGGGGACTGCCCTGGCGATCAGCTTCTGGAAGCCCCCCTTGGGAGGCACAGCCCCTCCCCTTTCCCCATGCTGGCTGGAGGTCTGCCTGACCACCCCCCACTCGTCCTGCACGTGGACAGACAGAGGAAAGCCACGAGAGGGGACAGGGTGTGGACAGGCTGTAGGGAGGGTAGTGTCCGCCACGCAGGCTGCTGCCACAGGTTACTGTGGATGGCGCAGCTCATCAGCTGCAGAGATTTATTTTCTTGGTTTTGGAGGCCGGCAAGCCCCAAATCAAGGCGCTGGTGATTCAGGGTGTAGTAGGGGCCCGATTCCTGGTTCCCAGACTGTCTACCTTTTGTTGTGTCCTCGTGGGGTGGAAGGGACAAGGGAGCTCTCAAGGGCACTGATCCTATTCAAGAGGAGATAGTGTGAATCCCTGCTCTATCCCTCATCACATCCCAAAGGCCCCACTTCCAAATGCTGGGGGTTAGGCTTCAGTGAGCAAATGTGGAGGGACACAGACGTTCAGTCTGCAGTAGGCGGCTGATGAGAATAAGGATTTATCAGCAACCTCTTTGGCAGAGACAAAGATGTATCAAATACTAAAATGATGTGTTTAGTCCATGTTTTTAGAGTGGTAGGGTGAGAAGTTTTAACCAGTCCAGCCCATGGCATGGGGAAAATTGCCAACAGGAACATAGTTTGCATAGGTTTGCATATTAACAGATATTTGTAAAAGCCTGTATTAAATTTTTGATGGATGTAGGAATTTCGGGGTGTCGGATGGACTTCCAGGGCTGGAATCCAGATTTATACCACGTGCAGTGGGAAATAAGATTCCACTTGCTTCAGTGGTCCAAGAACCAGTAGGCTGGGAGTTAGGTTGCCTGTGTATAAATGCTCCGTCTTACATGTCTTATTTCAAGCCTGTTCCACTTGGGCTTGAAAAAAAGGTTATTATCAAGGTTAATGCAAAAAGATGCCTGGGGCTTCTCAGAGGAGATTGTACAGCCGCCTCACAGGGCAGCTCCCCAGGCACCCAGAGCCTTTGTTTTCGACTTCCTCTCTCTCAACTGACCTTTTGGAGCTTTTCAATAGAGAACGAAACAAAATAAAGCTGGAGCTGAGAGCCGGTGAGCAGACGTGTGGGTGGCAGTCCTGGTTTCCTTCTTCTCAGCCCTGCAGGCAGAGAGAGTTCAGTCCCAGCTACACTGTCTGGGGCGACTGAGAACTTGAACTTGGGTTCTCCAGGCAGGCCCTGCTCCCTGGGGTCTTCTGTCCGTCGCTTGGCCCCTGCCCGCCGTCCCACTTCCCGACCGCCACCCCCTCAGCTGCCGCCCCTCCTCATTCCAGTCCAGTCCAGCCGCTCAGTCGTGTCTGACTGCGGCCCCGTGGACTGCAGCACGCCAGGCCTCCCTGGCCATCACCAGCTCCCCGTTCTCTGCCTCTCTGGGTCCTGCTGGTTTTTCACCACCTTTCTCAGACTATTTCAGCCCACGCTCTGATGTAGCTGAAGGCCAGGATGTGTGTCCCCCCCCCCGCTGTAATCTTTCTGGGGAACAGTCTGTCTATTTTATCCCCCGAATGGTGCCTGATACGCAGTAGGAACTTTTTTTTTGAATGAGTGAAAATGTCACATAGCATCCTTTAGGTACCGCGCGTACTGATCTGACGTATATCTAACAGGACAGCAGAGCTTCGAGAGGTGAGGGGCTGTGCTGTGTGTCCGCTCCGCACTCAGTGCTGGGGTGTCCCCCCGTGCTTCTCGGGCTGTGGACAGAGAGCTTGGGGGCTCGGCCTAGCTTCTTTCTTCTAAACGTGTCCCAGTGAAAGGATATGGTTATTTGGTGGGAAAACCCTCGGGCACCCTTCTCTGCCTTCCTGAGAGCCTACCCCGATTTTTTGCTGGTGTTGGCCTTTAACAATCCTTGTAATCTTGTTCTCAGCACAGTGAGCTCTTTAATTCCCTTTAATGTTAAGCCTGTGCTTCCCTCAGCGGGCAGAAGGGAGACTGCTGAGTCACTGTTGCTATTTTTAAGTGAAGTCTTTCCTGTTTTTAATAAAGTAATGCATGTTGGTTGTAGAAAATCAGAAAAATGTGAAAGTATGGAGACAAGACTAAAAATTGTTGATAACGTCAAGGTTGTAGAAATAACCACCCAGCAACACATTTCCTTCTGTAATATTTTATACAGTTGGGATTGCGTAAATTTGTGTGTATCCTTTGTAAACATCACTGTAGCATGAATATTTCCCTTTGTCACTAGCAGTGCTTCCTAAACAATATTTTTAATGGCTGGGTTAGCTGTACTACCGTGCGTGGTTTACATATCCTGTTCTATGACACTGTTTTGGTGTACAGTTTATATATTCTGTTTTACAACACTGTTTGGCAGCTCTGTAAATAATGCCATGGTGACTGTCTTTGTGAATCAGTGTGTTCCTCCACCAGAAGTTTGAGAGTGCTTGTCTCATCATCTCTATTGAATTTTCTCATCTTTTCATCTTTGGTGATGAAAAATGACACAGCATTGCTATTGTTGAGTAAGGTTTAATGTTTTTCGAGTGTTTGTTGACTCTCTGGTTTTTGTTTTTTTTTTTCTGGGGGGGTGGAATGCTGTCAGTTCCTTTCTTTTTCCATCGTTTTTAGTTTTGGTTTTTGTTTGTCAGTGTACACGAGCTCTTTATAAATAACGGCTGCTAGCGTCTTGCTGTCGTAACGGCCATCATAAAGCATAAGGCTTTTGTGGCAGTGGGGCCCCTGAACCAAGACATGGATCTGGACTCAGTACAAGTATGTGGCTTCACGTTTGTCACCAGAGGAAAATACTCTCAGACTGTTCATCTGAGGCACTTCTTTTTTTGTTGTTTTGTTTTAGTTTAAGCACCTCTGAAGCTTTCACATCAATAGCTTGATGGTAGGAAGGGGCACAGACATAGGGTCCTGGTCTTCTAAATTACGTTCTTGCCACTTTCGTGTTACGAGTGAAACCTTCCTGAAGTTGTGTCTGAAGGATTAGAGCCCCGGCAGGTTGCCACCCTGCCAGTCCCTCTGGCAGCCCACGTCCTGAGTGCAGGACGCCTGGCAGAGAGCGGTGCCCGGGGAGCTTTGCCTAGCATGGGTCCATCCCTGGCCTCTCCCCTGACTGTAAGGAACACTTGAGAAGGGCTGACCGAGCAGGAAGGCCGGCTCTCGCCACCGACACTGGTTTGTTCACTTCAGATGGCCGGAGGCCCAGCGCATGCTCTCTCTAGTTGCAGAGTCAGAATGGACTTTCCAAACTGCCCATCGACCTTCTGTTACAGAGCAGGTCTGCAGCTACAATCTCCAGCTCCCAGACACTTTCTTATATGCTGGGATATCTGCCAGCGTAATCATTATGTGCCTTGTATACAAATACTGATCATGCACTTATTTATAACTTCTGATTTGTCACCAGGTCTTCCCTGGTGGCTCAGTGGTAAAGAACCCTCCTGCCAATGCAGGAGACGGGGATTTGATCCTTGGGTTGGGAAGATCCCCTGGAGGAGGAAACGGCAACCCACTTTGGTATTCTTGCCTGGAAAATTCCATGGACCGAGTAGCCTGGCAGTGACTAAAACAAAAACACTAAAAACAATTTGTCACTGCTCTAATCAGGTTTCACATATTCCATTTCCAACTGTCCCAACATGAGAGATGCCCACACAACTCCCTGTCTGCACTGACTTAGCAAAAATACCCTCACACCCCTGTAGTCACTCGTCATTCTGTTTTTTTCAATTCATTCTTCCTGCCTGAAGGTCTACTGACATTCAGTAGCAAGACTTTATATGTACAGTTGGGCCTTATTGAGTTTCTCGCCATTTGCCAGAGTTCACCACCTGTCTGTCTGTCCCAGGTGACGCGTGCTGGGGGCTCCTGCACTGTCCCTCATGTCAGGCCACCAGGGGAAATTCTCCTTCATCCATGAAGTGTTTAATAAGCCCTTCTAGGTGCCCATGGGAGAGGCCGGCAAGTGTCTACAAGGGTGCCCTTCAATCCCAGAGGGTGGGGACGAGACTGGAACGCCTGAATTCCTGGGCCGGGGAGGAACACAGTGTGCTGTGCCCGACCGGTGTCCTGGAGCCTGTTACCCGGAGAGACTCTGGAGGCCGCAGGCATCCACTTTCCTGGGACGACGTCTGCGGTAATGTGGCCTTCCTCCTGCTTCCTCAGGAACAGGGCTCCCAGGGCTGTTAGTGCCCCTGTCGCCCCTGGACGCCTTCTCCCCTTATTCCTGCTCTCCAGCCCCTCCCTCAGCTCCTGCCACTTTGGCTTCCTTGAGCATCCCCCGAAACCTTCAGACAGGCTCGGGCCTCTGTGCTGGCATGCCCCCGCCTGGAGTGTTCTTCTGTTAGCACGTGTCTGCTGCCTCCCTTGAGGTCGCTGCTCAGAGATCCTTTTCTCAGTGACGCTGTCCCTGGCTGGCATCTTGAACCTGTGACGGCTTCTCCACGGCACGCTGCTCTCCCTCGGTAGCATTTCCCACCATCTTAACATCCTAAATACTTTGTCTTCCGCCTACAGCCCTCAATAGAATGTAAACCTCATGAGAGTAAGGAATTTTATGTTATGCGAATTAGACAAAAGTCTATGGCCGTCTGTCTCTATCAAAATCTGTCTTTAACTGTTACACCCCCAGCACTCCCTGGCAGGTCTGTGAATATCCACCAAACAGCCTCTGAATGCAGCGTGCACGTCCAGCCATGGCCCACAGAGCTTCATAAATGCCTCCCTCTGATTTTTTTGACCTACTTCTCTGTCCTGGCTCTCTTCCTTCAGGTCCTTCTCTGTTTATTTTTTTTCTTCTTCCCATTTCCTAAACTTCAGTTTCCTCAAGCTCATCCCCTCTTTCTCAGACGTGTGTAAGCCTTAGTTTCAGGGCTGGACAGTGAGGCCACCTGCAAGGATGGACTGCCGTGTGACTGACGGCTGAGGCTGCGGACCAGCCGCTGCCACGGCCCTGAGAACTGCCTGGTAAGACCTGGGTGTTATCATTTGCTGCCATCAGACGCTATAGAGCTTGCCAGTTTTGTGGAACAGACGCTCAAAAGAAAAACAAGTGGGTCTTCAGATTGTTATGGGCTACAAATTCATCTCCCGGGCTTTTTCTTCTCATTAATGACTTAAGAAAGCTGTAGGGGACCATAGAGGGCAGAACTTGCTTCGAGAAGTCTTTGTGATCACTGGAAGGTGTGTCTGAGAAGGAATCTAGCTCGACCGAGGACTTAATGATTAAATACTAAACTTCACAGTCTTTTTGCGTGTCAGTCCAGTGTTAAGTTCACTGTGGGAACACATTTACTGTTATCACGTCCATGTTCCAGAGGGGAAAATGGAGGCTTCGTGAGGCTCAGTAAATTCCCCAGGCGAGGCTGGTGCAGCCTGTAGGGCAGGACTGTGAAATCAGTGTAAGAGCCTGAGCTCCGCCTCCCCAGGCCGGGCCCCCCGCACGCGTCCTCCCGTCTCACGCTTACATCTATAATGGGCAGATACCCCAGCATTTTCATCTGGCACAGCGGGGAAGCTGTGGAGCAGTGCGGCTGAGCATCGACGTTGAAGCTGTGTGTCCAGGATTCAGATCCCCGCTCTGCCATTGACTAGCTACGTGAACGTCTCTCTGCCTAGGTTTCTCATCTGGAAAACGGGTATAATAGAACGTGTTTTGTAGATGTTGTGGAAATTAAATGAAGTGATTTACGTGCAGCCTGGGGAATATTACCTAGTAAGTATTACTTAAATTATTATCATCGTGGAGAGGAAGTTGAGGCTCAGAGAAGTGAGTTCTGGGGGAGACACTGGGACTGGTGTTCACAAACAGAGTGTCCCTGGAGGGCCTGGCCTCACTGGTGTCTGGCGCCGATGGCTCTGGGATGCGGTTAGGGACGTGGCGATCAAGCGCATGGACCTTAGTGCCAGACCAGCCGGGTTCAGGCCCTGTCCCGTCACTCACAGCACATGACCTTGAGCGTTTCACAGGCTTGGCCGCGCCAATATCCCTGCCCTCAGAGCACCCACTGGCCTGTTCCTGGGGGTTGTTGTGAGACTGAAGGGAGCTAATTTGATCCGAACAAGTGGACTGCTGCCCACAAGGTGGTGGTTCAGGGGAGGAAGGGGAGACGAGAGAAGAGCCAGGAGAGGCGGAGGGTGGGGCTGCAGCGGAACGGAGAGGCAGCGAAGCCCAGGGGAGAAAACGCGAGCAGAAGAAAGTCAGAGAAACAGAGCCTGGCGGAGGAGAGGTCCGGCTTGCCAGAGGAGGCCCCGGCCCTGATGGGAGCGTGTCTGGCTGTGCACGACTGGGGACCAGTGTGTTCATGGTTTGGGTGTGGCTTCTGACAGAAGCAAACAAAAAGGGAAGAAGGAAGGGAAACATGTCATATTTCCTCCAGCAGAAATGTGAGCCCAGGTTTTTATTTCTGAAAACGAGGCCACAGAAGCGTTGCCCGAATGTTTTAAGACGGCAGCAGCACCTGGGTTTCAGAGGCTGCGTGGACAGCCGGGCCAACGGTGGCTTTTTATGGAACACCATGACGTCTGGATTTATTTAATTTTTCCATGTAAATAAAGCAGCTCGGCCAGCAGAAACATGACTACACCATGAGACTGCAGAGTGCAGCGCCCGCTGCCCCTCCGCCTCCAGCGAGCCACCGGGATAGACTGTCTCAGCAGCTCCATTAATATTAACTCTCTGTTGGTCCAGTCGTTTTGTTGCTCATTAGCCCTGCTGGCAAGCAGACTATCCAGCTGGGAACAAAGGTCAAAAAAAAAATTTTAGTTTGGGGGAACAATCCTTAAAAATGAGGAAGTGCCTGCACCTTGGGACCCATTCTTGTTTGGTTTTTATTGGGAGGACTGCACAGTGCAGTTTACAGGAGGCTAAGATTCACAGGACCCAGGAACTTCCCTGGCGGTCCAGTGGTTAAGACTTTGCCTTCCAATGCAAGGGGTGCAGGTTCGATCCCTGGTTGGGGCGCTAAGATCCCACAGGGACCAAAACATAAAACAGATGCAATATTGTTACAAATTCAATAAAGACTAAAAATGGTCACATCAGGAAAAAAAAAATCTTAAAAAAAGATTCACAGGACCTAAACGAGAGTTTGAAGACAGATAACAGTACTAGAAACCAGTGACTGCCTTTGGCTGTCCCTCTTCTTTAAAACCCTTAGTTTCCTGACCAGGGATCAAATCCACGCCGCCTGCGTTGGAAGTCGGAGTCTCAACCACTGGGCCCGGGGAGGTCCTTCAGTAGCCCCTCTGGATTGTGCTGCTCCTGCCCTCTCTGCCTCCTGCACTTGCCCGGAGTCACTGTCCCCCTCGCACTGACCAAGCCAGGGTTTCATCCTGTGACCCCCGGGGTCACACAAGCAGGATGGTCCCGAGTCACAGGCTCTGGACAGTCAGCAACACGCAGGGCAGCTGGGGCACCAAACACCGAGCACTTGTTTTCACAAAGCTAATTCTAAGTTTTGAAGCGATTTGGGAAAGCAGATAAACAGGATGGCGTGAAACAGAGAGCCTGGCAGCAGGAAATGATGAGCCTCCAGGGGAGGGCCTGTGTGCCAGGCGCGCGTTTGATCCGTGACCTGAGGGCTTTGAAAGAGCCAGGCAGAGTCTTCCAGAAGGAGGGGGCAGTGGTTAGATGTACCGCGCTGGGAGAGGAGCAGACTGGGGGCAGGGTGGCAGCCTGCTGACCAAGGGGACAGGGGTGGGCAAGCGCACCGGGTCCCTGGGGCCTCAGAGGCCAGGGTGAGAGGTGTGGATTACGTCCTCACCTCAAGCCCCTGCTCCCCGAACCTGAGGCACGTGTCCCAGGCAGCAGGGCTGGGGGTGTGGAGAGCTCCTGAGTTGGGGTGGGGGCAGTGCCGGGCCTCGTCTCTGGCAGTCCTGCCCAGGAGCCCTGCTCTAAAGCTGGTGATCGCAGTTTGCCCCAGCAGTCAGAAGGAAGGAGGAGGAGGAGGTGAAGACTGATAGACCGTCACTAAGCCTTAGTCCTTCAGTTTTGCCAAAGGTATTTTGCAAGTTGGCCGGAGGGAACCAAGTCTTCTAGGACTTGCCCTCCATCCCCACACAGGAGGGTGCGCCTCTCATCTGGAGCCTGTAACGCACATAAAATGGCTTCATAACTCTAGCAAGATAACTCAGCCAGTCACAGACAAACTGAGCTGCACATGTGCTGAGGCCTCCTCCTCCGTCCCTCCGAAGGCGGATCTTCCCCTGGTCACTCCTGGAGGGGCGCTAACTGAGGCCTGGTGCTTGCCAGTGGGTGGGATGCTCGGGAAGGGGCTGACGTTGCGGCTCCTGTGTGTTCTCTGCTCTGCCAAGGTCTCTGCTGTGAGACCTCCACCTCCCTCCTGCTGCCGAGTGGGCAGTAGGTCTGTGTCCTCACAGAAGATCTGGGGATCTCCTCCCAAAGCCCACAGGTTTTGGCTGATAAAGTTCATTTGTGTATTGAGGCTCATAAAATGAGGTGGCTCCAGTGGCCCAGCCCAGGTCACAAATCTAAACCCAAGTCAGCCTGCGCGAGAAATACCTGTCAAGGAAACCTAACATACACCACTCACAGCGCTCCAGCAGCCTTAGCCAGTTCACCTTCCCTAGGAAGCAGGGCCTGCTGGCTATGAGGTCAGGGTGTCCTTACAAGTCATATGACCTCTTCCAGTGCTCTGTGGGACTCGCTTTTGTCCCAGTTCCCTAGGAAGGGTGCTCCCCTGCTCGTGAGGTGCTATGCTCCCTTGATCTGTGGCTTGTTTTCCCGTGAGTGAAGGAATGAGTCAAGTAGCCACTAAATTGTTTCAGGTTTGTCCTTTTGACAGGGCTGAGAAAACTAAGGTGTGAGTCCAGGGGTACAGAATAAAGTGTCTCAGTTTCTATAGAACCTACTATAGAACCTGCTTTGGAGGATTAAACCTCCAAAGATACTTGTTATACATTACGTTACTTGAAGATGCAATTCACTGGAAGAGACCAAAAGTAGACTGATCACTGAGGTCACTGCAGTGCCCAGCTCCCAGGTAGAAGTAACTGAGGGGGAAGTGAGATCAACAGAAGAGGATGGACAGGGACTGGACGGACGGCTCAGAGAGCAGACTATCAGAAAAGCCACGCCTAAGAAGACATAAGAGTGGCATTATAATTCAGTGGAGGGAAGGGCTTTCCTTTAACTAATGCTGAAGCAATTAGTTAAAACCATTTTAGGGACTCATCTCCCTCCACATACCAAAATAAATTTCACATGGACCCAGCAGTGAGATGTAAGGAACAAGCAGACAAAAAAGATCTATAAAAAAGTAGATATTTGATTTATGAACGAAAAAAGAATGCTCTGAGCTTAAGAGCAAATTGAAACCACAAAGGAAAAATGGTACGGATTTAACCAGGAAAATATACATTTCTATACAATAGAAACACAAAATTAAAAGTCAGTGAGCATGGAAAAATATTTGCAACCAATATGGAATGGTTAATATACCTAATATAAAAAAATCTTTATGCCAAAAAGTTAAAAAACATTTAATCCCCATGAAAATGGATGAGGCACATGAAGAGATATTTCACCTGAGAAGGAATGCAAAGTAGTTAACTGTAAAAACCTCTTTTTTCCTTATTTGTAGCCTCCACCAAACGTGCAAGGATTTTCCCCCCACCAGGAATTCTCCGCGACACCTGGATGTCCTGTAGTTCCATTCTGACTCTGTCTACCTGGAGGAGGCACCTCCCACAGGCTGAGGGCACAGAGCCCCCGGTCACAGGCCTGTGTCGTCACCTGTGCTTCTGACCAACCAGCAGCAGCTTGGAGGTGCCCACAGCCCCCTCCTTGGGTCTGATTAATTTGCTAGAGCGGCTCACAGAACTCGGGCCAGCAGTCTACTTTATTAGAGTACTGGTTCAACTTAAAAGGACACAGTCCAGGAGCAGCCACCCAGAAGACGCATGGGGCAGAGGATGGGGGTGGGGTCGCGGAGCTGCCATGGCCTGTCTAGGCCTTTCACCCTCCCGGCGCCTCCATGTGTCCACCAGCCCAGAAGCCCTTGAACCCTGTCCTTTAGGGATGTTTTATGGAGGTTTCATTACTCAGGTGTGATCAATGGAATCATTGGCCCATTGGTGACATACTCTTATCTCCACCCACTCTCACCTCCCTGGAGGTTGGGGCTGAAGGTTCTAACCCTTTAAATATGTGGTTGTTTTCCCTGGCAACCAGCCCCTCTCCTTAGGGACTTTCCAAAAGTTGAGTCATTAACATAAGCACAGAGGTGGTTGAAAAGGGTTTGTAGTGAATTAAAAAAGAAAAACAAAACCACCTTTACCTCTATTACCACTTAAAAAATGCCAAGGATTTTAGGAGCTCTGTGCCAGAAATGGGGACGGAGACGGAACATCTATTTCTTATTGTAAATCACTCTGTCACATTAACAAACATGAAAAAAAGTCTACACCTCAAGTAATATAATCAAAGATATGCCAAATAGTCTTTGAGTTTCCCTATCAAAACTGCAGATAAAAACATTTGATACCAACAGTGCAATAAAACTGACATCTTCATAGAATAATGGTGGATGTGAAAATTCTTAAACTTTCTGGGAGGCAGTAGAGCAAAAAGCACTAAAAACACTAAAAATCATCATACCCCTTTGGGCAATTAATTCCCCTTATTAGTCAGGCAGCAATCAGAAATGCCATCAGTGATTTATATACAGGAATGTTTATCATAGTATTACTTTAGCCAAAAATGAGAAGCAACATTAGAATCAAATTATGACATATCAAGATAATAAAACTCTATGTAGCCTTTAGAAAAACCAGGTCTAAAATCACACTATACAGTGTGACTGCAAGAAAGATACTAAGGAAATGTTCTAAAATGTTGATGTTAGTTCTGGTATCTTTGGGCACTGTGGGCAAGAGTTCTTTTCTTTTCACATTAAAAATATTTCCAGAGTCATGCGTTCTATTTATGTAAAAGTGAAATTTAGAAAACAGTGTTAGCGATTAGATAAAGCAGGTGGGTTGGCCGGAAAGAGTGTTGAGAAAGGGGAATATGCAAAATCTAAAGGAGACTGTTATAGGCACGGATTCAGGAGTTTGGGAGAGATAAGGTTTAGGAAGAAGATACTGAAAAATGCACTTCAGTTGTCACGAGGGAGGAAGGAAAGACAATCCCAAATACATATGTGTTTACTTTTTCCCAAGGAGCGTTTGATTTTACAGGTGAAGAAGCTAACTGGAAATTTTAGGGGAAACATCTGCACCAACAGAACTAAAATCCCACTATGAATTTCCATCAAGTTGTGAAAAGCAATGTAGTCTAATAACACCAGGTCTAAAAATCTCTTAGACCCTACTGTCTTCTTTCTGAGTCGAGAGCACAGGTTTTTCTGACAGTCTTAGTCTACAGTGTGTATTTTCAGGAGGACTCATGGTATTCCTGTTTAGCTACTGCAAGTCTGTGATCTGCCTTTGTTTGGCCGCCTATTTCCACTTCATGCGCCATAGACGATTTGTATAGACTCAGTGCAAAATCCCACTGCCCATCGCTGTCCTCTGCATTTCTAACCGGTCATACTGGCATTACCTGCACCGCTTTAGAGGCCACAGGCCCACAGGCTGATGCGAAGGGAGTAGGGGGAAGGAGGTGGGGAGAGCTGAGCTCATGGAGGTGGGTCATCTGTGGGGGTGGGGCGGTGGTCCCCAGACCCTGACTACCGGTTGTTTTCTTGGGTCCGTGGCTAGAATGCAGGGTCTGAGAGGAAAGCCCACTTGTCTTCAGAGCAGCACGCATCTGGGCGAGCTGTTGGGCACACAAGGCAGGTACTTACCGAAAAGAAGATGCAGAATGCACAAAGCGCTCTTCACGAGGAGGAGCAGGAAATCAGGTTCAGTGGATTCTTCTCTCTCGCTGGCTTCCTAGTGTCCAGCCTCCAGAATCCAGGCCGGTGGAGAGGGGCCGGCAGATCAATGCAGCCCCAGGCTTATGACTGGCTGGGAGGCACGTCGTGCCTAAGTAAACAGCTCTCTGAACTTTGGCACATTTCTGCTGACTGATGACACTGTCCCCTGATTTCACTTTCATTTCTTGCCGGTGGCTTGTGACTTTCAGAAAGAAAGAATGTAAACAACATTGCTCTTCCCCAAACCGGGCGCTTTACCCACACCTGAGCCAACCAGCCAGCAGACCTAAATAGCCAGGTGAGTGTCTGGGTGATAACACACAGTGATTTCAGAAAGGAGACTGGCCAAGACGCTTTCAAAACTCCTCATGTTTTAAACCAAGATAAACACAACCTAGAATCTTACTCAGAAGGGACCCTAAAGATGGACTAGTCCAAGATCCCAGACCCCGCTCACCTCGGGGAAGCACCTATGCCTCTGTCCTTGCCTTTTCAGAAATCAGCTTTGTAGGATGACTGGGGGTCCCTGGACACAAAACCGTGTCTTCTTAGCGTCCTCACCAGGGTGTTTAGGCCCATGCTAGAGCAGCTGGAACATCTCCTTTCAAAATAAGAGCAGAATGGAGCTCTTATTTTTGTAATCATAGGGGCTCCTAGCCAGAGTTTAAAAATTGCTTTCTGTGCTCACATGACCAGCTGGAAATTCCGATTTGGGGTTAAGCTCGGTTAAGTCAGTAGACAGCTACCTAGTAATATTGCTGAATCCTTCACGGTTCTTCTTCCCCTCCCTGTCCTTCCTGCAAGGGACTTCTTAGAACTGCTGCATTTCTTTCCCCCCTTTTTATTTTCTTTAAAGTCAAACCCTAGAAAGAGGTGATGTGATCTAATGAAAAGAAGAACAGAAACACTGGGATCAGGGAGCTGTGCTGCAGGTTAGCAAATTATTTAACATCTCTGAGCATCAGTTTCTCATCTATAGAATGGAAACAATACCTACTTTGCATGGCTGTTGTAGAAATTGGAGATTATGCATCAAGGTTCTTAGTACAGTACTGGGCATACAGTAATGATAACTGTTATTATTAAAAGCAGGATTTCTGAATGTCTTCATAGCCTTCATAGTAATGCCTTCAAGGCAGAGACAAAATTAATTCTTTTGTACTAGTATAAACTAGTCATGAAAATTGAACACTGGTGAATGAAGTGACAGAGAATAGGAGAGATAGAAGTATACATTTAAAATTTTTATTTAAAGTTAGAATGCACACAGTTTTTAGAGTCAAGAGTTTGTTAAGCTGTTACGGAAACCAGCAGTCCCACATTATCCCCTTCTTCTCCAGGGTTAGCACCTCACCTATTTTACCTGATTCTCTAGGTATTTGCGTTTACATTTACATTCAGTTCTGTATGTAACATGCTTGTAATGCTATGACTTGGTTCTTCAGTTTCAAGCATAATTTTTATACATGCTTTCTTCCTCCTCACTCCTGTTCCACAAGTACAAGTCCTCATTCCCTCTTTCAAGTTGGTCATTATTTGTCTAAACTGATACTTACTGTCTACAATATTATAACTATGTAAATACCATATATCAATAATCTCAGATATGCAAATGACACCACCCTTATGGCAGAAAGTGAAGAACAACTATAGAGCCTCTTGATGAAAGTGAAAGAGGAGAGTAAAAAAGTTGGCTTAAAATTCAACATTCAGAAAACTAAGATCATGGCATCTGGTCCCATCACTTCATGGCAAATAGATGGGGAAACAGTGGAAACAGTGACAGATTTTATTTTGGGGGGCTCCAAAATCACTGCAGACAGTGACTGCAGCCATGAAATTAAAAGACGCTTGCTCCTTGGAAGAAAAGTTATGACCAACCTAGACAGCGTATTAAAAAGCAGAGGCATTACTTTACTTTGCCAACAAAGGTCCATCTAGTCAAAGCTGTGGTTTTCCAGTGGTCATGTATGGATGTGAGAGTTGGACTATAAAGAAAGCTGAGCACCGAAGAATTGATGCTTTTGAACTGTGGTGTTGGAGAAGACTCTTGAGAGTCCCTTGACTGCAAGATCAAACAAGTCCATCCTAAAGGAAATCAGTCCTGAGTATTCATTGGAAGGACTGATGTTGAAGCTGAAACTCCAGTACTTTGGCCACCTGATGCGAAGAACTGACTTCTTGGAAAAGACCCCAATGCTGGGAAAGATTGAAGGCAGGAGCGGAAGGGGACGACAGAGGATGAGATGGTTGGATGGCATCACCGACTCAATGGACATGAGTTTGGATAAACTGTGGGAGTTGGTGATGGACAGGGAGGCCTGGTGTGCTGCAGTCCATGGGGTCGCAAAGAGTCGGACGTGACTGAACAACTGAACTGAACTGAAATACCATGTATAGTAGCTGAGCCAGGTGGAAAATGATGATTTCCTTTGTTTTCCTGCATGAATGTTTATCTTATTCCTCAGGCGCTGCTCGCCTGAAGTCTCTGTCTGTTCCCTTGGTTTTCTGTGGGTTCTATTCTAACCCAGCCCTGAAGTCTGCACGGTATTTTTCTCTTTTCAAGGAATTTATATGCATGGTGTCTGATCTTCTCCCAGGATAATCTCCCCCAGTGCCTTGCAGCCTGCTCCAGTCTGGACTGATACCCAGCTGTCATCCTGCCATTTCATTTCACCACCACCATCTTGGGGTTTACTGCCTCTGTCCAATGTTGGATCACATATTTCCTGCATCAAAGGCTTTTTTCAATCTATTCTTTATCTACTCTTAAATTTGATCAAATATAGAAGAATATAGAATTTTAGGTTAAAAATAATTTGCCTTTAAAGTCTTGTTCCATTCCATCTAGCTTTCACTAAAGTTGAGAAGGTTAAAGCCGTCCTGTTTTCTGGCTTCCAAAATGGCCTCCTGTCCTAATCTCATCCTTGTAGCTTTGTCTTGTAAGATGACATTGTTATTTTAGTAGGTTTTTGAGAAGGAGCAAAATTAAATATGTGTCCAGTTTGCTAGTTTTTACTGAAAGTCTAATTTTTTTTCTTTTAAACCCTAGGAGGGCGCTTTCTGGCTCTCTTTCACTGGTTTGCTCTGGCGACACAATGGCCTTCTGAGCTTGTTGCTTTATCAAACTCCTGTGTGTGCTGTGCTTAGTCACTCAGTCGTGTCCGACTCTCTGTGACCCCATGGACTGTAACCCACCAGGCTTCTCTGTCCATGGGATTCTCCAGGCAGGAATACTGGAGTCGGTAGCCATGCCCTCCTCCAGGGGATCTTGCCTACCCAGGGATTCTTTACCGTCTGAGCCACCAGGGAAGCCCCACAAATACTGGAGTGGGTAGCCTATCCCTTCTCCTGGGATCTTCTGAATTCAAGAATCGAGCCCAGGTCTTCAGCACTGCAGGTGGATTGAGCCACCAGGGAAGCCCAATCAAGCTCCTAGACTCCCCTTAACTGCTAACCACCCACATCTCCATTGTTTTTGACAGCATCCTTAGAAACTTCTCCACATTCCATCTCAAACAAACCAGTGTGCAGGGGGAACTCCAGAGCTCTCAGCCTTGGTCACACTGCACAGAGTGGCATTTGCCTCACTCTCCACTGGGGTGAAGGGCCAAGTGGGTTGTGGTTTAAGTGCCATGAACTCTCACTGCCCTTACTGAGATTCAGTAGACTTTTTAAAATAAATGTTTCTTCACTTGTTATGTGTTGTTGGGACAGTTTCTTTTTAGAGAAATATTTATTTGGCTTTGCTGGGTCTTAGTAGCAGCACGCGAGATCGTTAGTTGTGGTGTGGTGTGGGATCTAGTTCCTTGACCTGGGATTGAACCCTGCCCCCGCATTGGGACTGTGGAGCCGTAGCCAGTGGACCACTAGGGAAGTCCCTTACAGTGATTTCTAAAGACTGTTTTTTTTTAAACCAGTTTTGGTATTCTCACTGGGGAGTGGATGGAGGGTTTTCTCAGGTTGTAGTTCTAGAACTGGATTTGTGCCCCTTTATTATTTTTTAAAGGGAAATTTTTTAACTGCAAAAAATCTAAAGACTTTTAGATAGCAAAGAATATCATGAACAAATCTGAAATGATAAATTGCAGAAAATTACAAAATAAGAAATAGTGGTTGTAAATTAATAACAGTACTGATAGGTTTAACTGGAGATGTCTTTGTGGTTGTTTAGGTTTTTGTTTTCTTGAAGCTGAAAAACCAGTAACAATTTATTGAGGTAAATATTAAGCTACTTATATAGACTTCTAATAGATACATATATTGTAATAGTCTTTTGTCCCCCCTCTGTTTCAAATATCTCCATCTAGTTTTGTAAAACATTGATGATGGTTTAATTAAGAGTAAAAATACAATACTTATATCTTCTAATTCTAGGGGGCTTCAGTTCAGTTCAGTTTAGTCGCTCAGTCCTGTCCGACTCTTTGTGACCCCATGAATCGCAGCACGCCAGGCCTCCCTGTCCATCACCAGCTCCTGGAGTTCACTCAGACTCACGTCCATCGAGTTGGTGATGCCATCCAACCATCTCATCCTCTGTCGTCCCCTTCTCCTGCCCTCAATCTTTCCCAGCATCAGGGTCTTTTCAAATGAGTCAGCTCTTCGCATCAGATGGCCAAAGTATTGGAGTTTCAGCTTCAACATCAGTCCTTCCAAAGAACACCTAGGACTTATCTCCTTTAGGATGGACTGGTCGGATCTCCTTGCTGTCCAAGGGACTCTCAAGAATCTTCTCCAACACCACAGTTCAAAAGCATCAATTCTACAGTGCTCAGCTTTCTTTATAGAGTCTTCTCCAACACCACAGTTCAAAAGCATCAATTCTTGGTGCTCAGCTTTCTTTATAGTCCACCTCTCACATCCATACATGACCACTGGAAAAACCATAGCCTTGACTAGACGGACCTTTGTTGGCAAAGTAATGCGTCTGCTTTTTAATATGCTGTCTAGGTTGGTCATAACTGTTGGCTTCTTACTAAAAAATATATCACAGAAGCACCCACTGAAGGAAAACCCAAGGGACTTTGCTTCAAGTAGTCAGAGAACACCATCAGAGTGCTGCTCCAGGAGCAGCTGGACAGCTAGTTCTGTGGCCGTCTGAAGGCCCTCTGTGGCTCCAAAGGCACAGATGCCAGACCTCTGGCTGTTAGGATGCCATGGACCACACTGTCTGCTTCTTCCCCTGTGGAGTAAGTATATCTAAAACAAACAAGTGCTTGGCATGCACACTAGACCATTGGTGAGGCAGGGCAAGGGAGGCCTAGTTGAATAAAACGTTACACGCTTTGTTCTGTTCACTGTTGCACACATAGAAAGTGATATTTGTCCTGTGGGTCAGGGAAAATGTAAAAGGCTGACAGCAGTCAGAACCCACAGCTCTGGCTACTCTGGGCCCCACCTGGTGTTGCACAAAACCAGAGAACAGAGTGGTGTCGCGCTGTAACCTGTTCTCTGAACACAGGCACGTCAGGGCACAGTGGTGAGACGTGCCGGAGTAGAGGACGCACGAGCCACATTCCTACGTGAGGCTTCTTCTCCAGATTTGGAATTTCCTTCTGTAGCCTTGAAGTCTGATCCTGCCTACAGAGGCTTCCGGGATCTCTCTTCTCTGTAGGCCCTTTTGAGCCTGTGTTGGTCAGTGCAGAGGAGCCGGGTCAGAGAAATGAGGGCCTCCCCCAGGGTGTTTCCTCACTAATCTGGAGTTCGGTTAGAACTCGGGAGAAATCAAGAGGAAATGTTGACGTCTTCACCTTTTGTGTCATTTCAGTGGACCTTGTCGTAGTTCAGTCCGGGTGTTCTCAGATGGGATGACTCTGCCCCAGGTGCCTGCCCTCAGGTGGCCCATCGGCACAGAGTCATCTTCAGAACTGTTGTTACCTCTGCTGAGGGAGTGCGTCATTCTATCAGTGAACTGTGCCATCTTTTATTTCTTTAAACAGAACTTTACTCTCTTGGTATCTCTCTAGCAGACTCAGACCCAGAGTCTCTCTTGTCCATCACGGAGGACTCTTCCATGAACAGTTCTCTCCTCACAGACTTTTCCCAAAGAAGAAAGGATAGAACAATCTGCAGAGACTGTTCGGGGAATCCTGGAGGGGCCTCTAGGATTTGGGTCAGTGGTCCACCTAGGAATGTGGAGAACAGAGGCTCTTACCAGGCTTGGAGGTGAGGGGTGAAGATGGCCAAATGCTTGATGAAGTGATAGTTGTTTCTTTGTTTATAGTTTATTAATTTGAAAGACAAGTTGCCAACTAGGAGTTCCTACCCTGTTTCTGAAAGTAGAGAGTTCGGCTGTGGTAGTGTAGAAGGAGATGTTCCTATGAAAAACAGTGACAAGAAAACCCCTTTTATGTGCAGAAAGGGTGCTCAGCTTTCTGGGATAAAGGTGAAATACAACTTTTTTGGTGATAACGGGCAGATCATTCTTATCTTAAAAGCCTAATTATAAAAGAACAATTTAATGGTATCAGGATGAAAGCCCTAGAGTTAGTGTATATCTTTGTTTCCTATTATAAAGCCCTTCTGCCAAGGTCAGTAGCATCAGTGCCAAGTCAGAAACCCAGGCTCTACCAGGCATCACTGTTGCCTTGTGTGGGGAACCAAAGATGGTACAGAATCTGGGTCACGTCTGCAGAGAGGATGGGGTCACAGCTCATACTTAGCCCACCTATCACAGTGGCCTTCATTTGAAAAGTTTTTTCTTTTTTGCCGGACATGGGAAATTCAGGTTTGCCAATACCACACTTGTCTTTTTTTATGGAGCACTCCATCCTTGCTCAAGGGCCGTGCTCATCTTCTCTGTATCATTCCAATTTTAGTATATGTGCTGCTAAAGCGAGCACCACACTGTCTTGATTAATGCTCTTTTATAGATTATAAGTCTTGGAGTCAAATAGCATCAGTCCTGTCACTTCTTCTGCCCTTTCGATGTTGTGTTGGACATTCTGAATCTTTAATCTTTCTATATAAACTGTAGAATCAAGTTGGTTGATAATTTGCTAGAATTTTGATTGGAATTTTGTTGAATCTGTAGTTCAAGTTGAAAAGAACTGACATTTTAATGGTAGTGAGTCTTCCTATCCATGTATACATGGAATATTTCTCCATTTATTTACTCTTTGATTTCTTTCATCAGAATTTTGCAGTATTCCTTATGTAAATCTTGAACAGTTTTGATTTATACCCAAGTATTCGAATTTTTGGTGCTGATGTAAATGGTATTGTGTTTTTAATTTCAAACTCTAGTATTCATTGTTGGTGTATAAGATGGTGACTTTTGTATATTAACTTTGTATCTTGTAATCTTGCTATAATTGCTTATTACTTCCAGCAGGTTGTTTTTTGTTGATTCTTTGGAATTTTCTACATAGATAACCATATATTCTATCAACAAATACAGTTTTATTTCTTCCTTATATTTTCTTATCTTATTGAATTACCTAGTGCTTCCAGTATGATGTTGAAAGGGAGAGCAGACACCTTTGCCTTTTATCTTAACAGGGAAGTATCTAGTTTCATCATTAAATACAATGTGAGCTATAGATTTTTTGGTAGATATTTTTTAATCAAATTGAGTAAATTTCTCTCCACTCTTAATTTGCTGAGTGTTTCTATTCATGAATGGGTGTGGGATTTTGTTCTTTTTCTGTATATATTGATGTTATATAATTTTTCTTCCTTATTCTGTTGTTGTGAGGGATTATATCAATAACTGAATACTGAATCAGGCTTGCATACCTAGATTTTATAAAGTCTACTTGACTGTGGTATATAGTTCTTTTTATACATCATTGGCTTCTATTTTCTAATGCTTTGTTGAGGATTTTTGCTTCTATGTTCACAGAAGATATTGGTCTGTAATTTTCTTTTCTTGTAATATGTTTGTCTGGTTTTAGCATTAGGGTAATGCTGGTCCCATAGATTATGTTATGAAGTAGTCTTTTTGCTTCTATCTTCTGGAAGAGATTGTAGGGAACTGGTATAATTTCTTCCTTAAATTTTTGGTAGAATTCATCAGTGAACTTGTCTGGGCCTGGTGATTTCTCTTTTGGCAGGTTATTATTTATTGATTTTATTTCTTTAATTCATATAGGCCTCTTTAAATTGTCTATTTCTTTTTGTGTGAATTTTGACAAATTGTGTCTTCCAAGGAATTAGCCCATTCCATCTAGGTTATCGCATTTCTGGGTCAAGAGTTGTTCATAATATTCCTTAATTATCTTTTTAATTTCTATGGGATCAATGTTAGTGGCCCCTCTTTTGTTTCTGATGTTAGTAACTTGTGTCTTTTTTCTTAGTTAACATGGCTAGAAGTTTGTAAATTTTATTTACAATGGAATTCAGTGCTGAAAAGAAATGAGTTATCAAGCCATGAAAAGACATGATAGAACTTACATGAATATTACTAAGTGAAAGATGCCAATCTGAAAAGGCTACATACTTTATGATTCCAATTATATGATATTCTGGAAAAGGCAAAACTAGGGAGGCAATAAAAAGATCAGTGGTTGCCAGGGTTTGAGTGGGAGAGAGGGATGAATAGGCAGAGCATCGAGAACTTTTAGGGCAGTGAAACTCGTTTGTATGATACTATAATGGTAGATACATTTCATTATACATTTGTCCAAACCCATAGAACGTATAACACCAAGAGCAAACCCTGATGTAAACTATGGACTTTGGATGATAATGAGGTATCAGTGTAGGTTCATCAGTTGTAACAAATGAATCATTCTGGTGGGATGGTGATAATAGAAGTCTACCTTCTGATTAGTATTGCTGTGAACCTAAAACTTCTCTAAAAAATAAAGTCTATTAAAACCAAAACCAGAACATAACAGTTACTCTTTTAATACCCCAATGAGCTCTCCTTGAACCCTCTTTGGCCATTGGAAATATTGTTGAGAGTACCTTCCCCAACCTCAGATCTTCCTAGTTGCGTTTTGCTCCTGGGACCTAATGAAGCTTGTGGCCTGTAACTAGCTCTCCTGATTCTCAGTGGCTTTATCCTGTAGTGGCCACCACTGTTGACCTGCAACTCCAGGCAGATTGACTCTCTTCTCACTTATCTCATCCATCTTTATTTGCCCGATATACCTGTTTCTCTGCAGTAAGTCACTAATGGTTTCTAGCACACTGCAAGATAGAAGTTAAAGAAACAATGTTTGTTGACTGATTCATTAAAGTGCCTAGTAGAAACATTAAGAGCAGTACATGTCATCCTTGCCTTGAGGTCTTGGTCTTTTAGTGTTGTGTGAATAAATCATTTCAGAAGAAATCAAAAGTTCAGACTTTATCCTGACAAAAATTAAATATCTGAGTGAGTTTTCATTTTCTATATTTTTCTGGACTTCTTTTTAACTCTGAAAGATGTCCCCTCTGAAGAAGACAGGCCATCTGAAATTTGTAGTTTAGTACATGCACATGGACAGGCGGGAGGGGGCAGGGATGGAGGGGCCAGGAGGGCTTTCCTTTGGCTTTCTTTTCTTTTTCTTTTTACTGTGTTAGCATATGTTGTCTCTCATCCACAGTTTTCAGAGCAGCATAAAGCTGGATTATGTGTCCCTCTGCAACTTCAGGTGAAAGGCGGGCTGTCCATGCTTCTTTTTGGGCTGCTCTCCCTTAGTTTTAGTTGGATGGGGGGCTGTCTGCATAGTGCCTTGCTGGCTGGATCCTTCAGCTTGCAGACTCTTGTCTGCATCCTTCTCAGAACTTGAGGGAGTCATCTCCCATTTGCTGCTGGCAGCTTTCATGTCTTTAGTCTTTGTGGCCTTGACTCGAGAATATTTTCTCCTCTTCTTGGGCCCTCCAAGAGGCAGCGAACTTTCAGATGATTTCCAGTCCAGAGGCTGGAGCCATTTTGAAGTGCTTACTATAAGAGTCCTTTGGCTTATCAAAGGGAGATTTCTGGGTGGTGTCCAAGATGTGCTGCATTTCCTTATGTTTATGTTAGAAGATGGCTTTTGTCTAGGAAAGAAATGAAATATGTGAGCTTCTGCTCAATATGTACCCTAAGTATTTGTAGTCCTTAGGTACTGTCATAGTATAAATCTTTTTTTTTTTTCTCCTTTGCTGAGTTCATTCTCCTTTAAGACTCTTACCTTTATTTCTATGAGAATGATCTAACTTCACTTCTGGTCATGATTTTAAAGCATTATTCAAACCTTGTATTTTTAAATGCCCTGAGGATATGTTTATTTGGATACCTGTCCTGACCCCAGGCTTCCTGGTATAATTGCCACTCTGGGCCTCAGCCCTTTCTTACATTAATGCATTCAGCTGAAGTCAGTGCTCTCTAAAATTCCACCTTGCTCTAAAAATCTACTTTGTGTATTCTATTAGAATTAATTTAGTGTATATGCACTGTGCCCCCGCCCCGCTCACCCCCTATATTCAGTAAAGAGATCAATATAAGTCCGAGAGAGAGAAGTTTTCCTCAAGAGAGTGAGGTTTTCAAAATTACTAATTGTCACTACCTAAAGTCCCTCAATTTTTCTTTAGAATTCCATTTTTTAACCACAAAATCTCAACCATGTTTTTAATTAAACTCTTAATTTTGAGATAATTGTAGACCTACCTAGAGCTGGAAGAAATAATATAGAGATGTACCCTTCATCCAGTTTCCCCTAAATTAAATATCTTGAAAAATTACAAACAATAACACAGTTAGGATACTGCCATTGACAGAGTCCAGATACAGAGTAGTTCCTTCACGTTTCCCTTTTACCGTCGTACCTACTTTCCTCCTTCCTCATCTCCTCAACTCCGGGCAACCAATTTGTTGTCCAGATTACATGATTTTGTTATTTCAAGAGTGCTGTACAAGTGAACTTATATTGAACCTTTTGGGATGGACCTTTTTTTCACGCAGCAAACTCTGGAGATTCATCCAGGTTGCTTCGTGCATCAGTAGTCCATTCTGTGTTTATTGCTGAGGTCATGGCATGGATGTACCAGTTTGTTTAATGATTCATCCATTGAAGGACATGTGAGTTGTTTCCGGTTTATAGGTATTAGAAATAAAGCTGCTATAAACCTTTGTGAACAGGTTTTTGTGTGAATGTAAGTCTTCCTTTCTCTGGGATTAAAGCTCAGGAGAGCAATTGCTGGGTCATATGTTAGTTTTATATTTGGCTTGTGAAGAAACTACCAAGCTGTTTTCCAGAGTGAAAACATATATATTCCTACCAGCAATATATGAGTGACCCAATTTCTTTGCATCGTCATCAACACTTGGTGTTATTATTATTTTTTTTATTGTAGCCATTCTGATAGGTATGTAACGATGACTCACTGTGGTTTTATTTTGCATTTCCCTAGTGGCTAATGATGTGGAACATGTTTTCATGTGTTTATGTGCCATCTGTATATTGTTTGGTGAAGTTACAGTTCATGTCTTTTGCTCATTTTCTAAGTGATCTATTTGTTTTCTTACTGTTGATTTTTTCGTACTCCTATTGGTTTATTTTTATTTTTTAAATTGAAGTAGAATTGATTTTCAATGTTGCATTAGTTTTGAGTGTACATAAAGTTATTCAGTTGTACTATACATTATGTGTATATATATATATATATTCTTTTTTTTCCTATTATTTTCCATTATGGTTTATTACAGAATGTTGAATATAGTTCCCTGGGCTATACAGTAGGACTTTATTGTTTATTTATTTTATATATGTAGTTTGTATCTGCTAATCCCAAACTCCTAAATTATCTCTTTCCCTTCCTTTCCTCCTTTGGCAACCATGAGTTTGTTTTCTGTGTCTGTGAATCTATTTCTGTTTTGTAAATGAACTCATTTGTATCATATTTTAGATTCCACATATAAGTGATACCATATCATTTGTCTTTCTCTTCTTTCGGTTAGTATGATAATCTCTAGGTTGGTCCATCTTGCTGCAAATTATTTCATTATTTTTATGGCTGAGTAATATTCCATTATATATACATCTCTATTATCCATTTATCTATTGATGGACATTTGGTTGCTCCCATGTCTTGGCTATTGTAAATAGAGTTATTCTGAACATTGAGGTGTATCCATCTTTTTGAATTAGAGTTTTCTCTGGATATATGCCCAGGAGTGGGATTGCTGGATCATATGGCAACTCTACTTTTAGTTTTTTAATGGAACTTCATACTGTTTTCAATTGTGGTTGCCCCAGTTTACATTCCTACCAACAACGTAGGAGGGTTCCTTTTTTCTCCACACCCTCTCCAGCATTTATTATTTGTAGACTTTTTTGATTAATGTGTATCTCAGCATGTTCCTCCTTGGGTTTATCCTGTACAGGACCCCCTGCACTTTCTGGACTTGGGTGACTCTTTCTTTTTCTATGTTAGGAAAGTTTTTGACTATGATCTCATCCAATGTTTTCTCAGGCCCTTTCTCTTTTTCTTTGGGACCCCTATAATTCGAATATTGGTGCATTTAATGTTGTCCCAGAGGTGTCTGAGACTGTTCTCATTTCATTCTTTATTCTGTTCCATGGCAGAGATTTCTACCATTCTGTCTTCTCAGTCACTTATCTGTTCTTCTGCCTCAGTTATTCTGCTATTGATTCCTCTAGTGTATTTTTCATTTCAGTTATTTATTGTTCATGTCTTTTGTATTCTTTGTAGACTTTTTAATGATGGCCATTCTGACCAGTGCAAGGTAATACCTCATTGTGCTTTTGATTTGCATTCCTCTAATAATTAGCATAGTTGACCATTTTTTCATGTGCCTATTGGCCGTCTATATGTCTTCTTTGGATAAATGTCTATTTAGGTGTTCTGCACATTTTTTGATAGGGTTGGGTTCTTTTTTAATATTAAACTGTATAAGATGTTTGTATATTTTGGAAAATTAAAGCTTTATTGGTTGCATCATTTGCAAGTGTTTTTCCCAGTCTGTATGTTGTCTGTTCATTTTGTTTATGGTTCCTTTGCTGTACAAAAGCTTATAAGTTTGAGTCTCATTTGTTTATTTTTGCTTTTATTTCTGTTGCCTTGGGAGACTGACCTAAGAAACATTGCTACCATTTATGTCAGAGAATACTTTGCCTATGTTCTCTTCTAGGAGTTTAATGGTGTCATGTCTTATATTTAAATCTTTAAGCCATTTAGAGTTTATTTTTGTGTAGGGTGTGAGGGAGTGTTCTAACTTGATTTACATGTGACTGTAGCTTTCCCAACACTACTTGCTAAAGAGACTGTTCTGCATTGTTCTTGACTCTTGTTGAAGACTGATCCTAAGTGTATAGGTTTATTTCTGGGGTCTCTATTTTTTCTGCTGATTCTTATGTCTGTTTTTGTGCCAGTACCATACTGTTTTGATTACTGTGGCTTTTTGGCATTTTCTGAAGTTTGGGACAGTTATGCCTCCAGCTTTGTTCTTTTTCCACCAAATTGCTTTGGCAATTCTGGGTTTTTTATGCTTCCATATAAATTTTAGGATTATTTGTTCTAGTTTTGTTTAAAATGTCATAGGTAATTTGATAGAGGTCACATTAAATCTGTAAATTGCTCTGGGTAGTGTGGCCATTTTAACAGTGTTAATTCTTCCAATCCAAGAGCATGGAATATCCTTCCATTTCTTTGAATCATCTTCAGTTTCCTTTATCTATGTTTTATAGTTCTCAGCATATGGGTCTTTGACCTCCTTGATCGCCTCCTTTGTTCTTTTTTTTTTTTTAATTTGATTCTAAACAGGATTTTTTTTTTTTCACTTTCCTTTTCTGATACTTCATTATTAGTATATAGAAATGCAACCTATTTCTGTATGTTAATCTTTTATCCTGCTACCCTGTTGAATTCGTTTATCAGTTTTAGTAGTTCTTGGTGGAGTCTTCAGGATTTTCTATATGTATTGAATCATGTCATCTGCACGTCATGACAGTTTTACCTCTTCCTTTCCAACTTGGATACTTGTTGTTTTTTCCTTTTCTGATGACTGTGGCTAGGAATTCCAGTGCTATGTTGAACAGAAGTGGTGAGAGTGAGCATGCTTGTCGTGTTTCAGCTTTTAGTGAGCCTTTCAGCTTTCCGTCATTGACTATTATGTTGGCTGTGTGTTTATCATACATAGCTTTTGTTGTGCTGAGGTAGGTTCCCTTTGTACCCATTTTGGTGAGAGTTTCTACCCTGAATAAATTTTCAAATGATTTTTTTTTGCCTCTGTTGATGATAGAGGATCATCGATCATCTACCTGATGATCATGTGCTTTTTGTCTTTTCTTTTGTTGATGTAGTTGTATCACATTAATTGATTTGCATATGTTGAGCCATCTTTTGACCCTGGGATGAATCCAGCTTGATTGTGGTGTATGATCTTTTTTATATGTTGTTGGATTTGGTTTGCTAATATTTTGCTGAGGATTTCTGCAGGCAGAATATTTTAGGCTATGTTTTGTTATTCAACTGCCACTCTATGTCTTTTAGTCTGTTGACACTTAAGGTAATTATTGATAGATATGAATTGTCATTTTAAACCTTGTTTTCCAGTTGATTTTGTATTTCTTCTTTGTTCCTTTTTCTTTTTCCTTTTGTGGTTTGATGGAGTTTTTAGATTGCATAAAAATTCAATTTTTATTTATCTGTAGTGTTTTTGAGTGTATCTTTTTAAGTATCTTTTACATTACCCACGAATAACTTATCACATCTAATGGTGTAATTTTCCCAGGTTGAGTGGAATATAGATATCTAACCTTTCTTTATGTCCCCCTTACCTTCTCATATTTGTAATTGTCTTAAATATTTTTCTTTAGATACATTTAGAACCGTATCAGTGTAATAACTTTTGCTTCAGCCATCAACATATTTAGAGAACTTGAGAAGGAAACCCTATTATATTTACCTACACATTTGCTCAGCATTATCTATTTCCTGATGTTCCTCCTCTATTTTTTCTGTTTAAAAAAATTCAGTCATTCTTTTAGTGTAGGTCTTCTAGTGAAAAATTCTCTTTAGTTTTCCTTCATCTTAACATTTGTTGAGCTCTCCTTTATTTTTGCTGTGTGTCAGGTTGTGGGTTGACAGTTCCTTTCTTTCAATACTTGAAAACATTGTGCCACTTCTAGCCTCTATAGTTTCTGCTGAGAAATTGTCTGTATTTCAACTTGTTTCCCTTATAAATAAGGTGTCATTTTTCTCTGGCTGCTTTCAGGAATTATTTTCTTTAGTTTTCAGAAGTTAAATTTTGGAATATCTTGGCATGATTTCTTTGAGTTTATCCTGTTAATGGTTTGCTCAGTTGTTTGATCTGTAGGGTTATGTCTCTTGCCAGATTTGGAGTAACTTTTGAGTACCTTTGAGTACCTTCTCAGCCTTGCTGCTTTCTCCTCTCTTCCGGGGACTCTGAAAACATGATTGTTAGATTTTGCTTTATGGTTCCAAATTCATTTTCTTTTCTTTGGCTCCTGTAAGCAATACTGCAATGAACATAACTACAGAAGTCTTCTGGCCCTTCCTGAGGCTTTTTTCCCCTTAGGACTGGTTTCTAAAGGTGGAATTTCTTAAAACAAATGTAGATAATAAGGATTTTCATATATTATTGGATTGCCTTCCAGAAATTGTACCATTTCTATTCCAACAGTCAGTGAGTGAATTCTTCCATTGAGAGACAAAAATGAGAGAATTTCATTATTGTTTTAATTTACATTCCTTGCATTTTAGTGAGACTGAACATTTTAAAGTGATTATTGGTCCTTTTTTTCTTTTGTGAATTTCTGACTCATAGCCTTTGCCCATTTTCCTATTAAAATATTCATGGTTCTGTCATTGATTTGTATGCAGTCTTTGAATATTAAGTATGTTGGCCCTCTGTTTCTTATATTATGAAGAGAAATGTCAAAGCATACTGATGAAAGACTCTGCATTCTAAATGTCTAGTTAGGGTTGAGTCCAGTTGCTACCTATTTGAACAAATTTGAGAAACAGACTTTGCATCTCAGTTTCCTTATGTGTAGAATGTAGAATGTGTTTGTGTAAACAAAGAATGTTGTGTAGCACAAAGAAAGTACTTCATTAAATCTGTTGATAATATTAGTATTATATTTCTTACTTTCAGCTTGTCATTGTCTTTTATTTGTATTCGTTTCCTTTTGGTCTTATAGATCCGAACTAATGAGTGGTTTCATGTAAATAATCAAATAAGGCCTGATAACCTTACTCCTTCACATATCCAGTGTTTTCTTATGGCTTTGGGCCTTTGTCAAATATGGTGTAGCTGCCTATATTAAGAGCCTATGTTTGTTTCTTAGGATGTGGAATCAATAAACCATGTTTCTTTATAAAAGAGTACATGTATTAAATAGCTAAGAATGACAAAATTGTATTGACTTACTGATGTTGGATTTGAAAGCTGGTTCTTGGGTTGAATACCTCTTTTATCTGAGTGGTTTGCACATTTTTAGTGCTATGCATGATGGGGAGCAAATACTGCAATATTTCTTGAGTTTGAGCTATATTTTTATCCCTGTAGATTCTTTTCTCATCATCTGTCCAGTTTATATCAGCCTTCTTGCTTTGGAAAGATGGACATTCTTTCATATTGCTTTTTAAGTTGTGATGCAGATCTGGGGAGCAACCATAAAAATATATATAGATACATAAACTGAGTTGATTAAGCAGTTACTTAGCATTATCTGCCAAAGATTCTATCTAAGAATTCTTATCCATCTGAAGCTTATGGGGCAGAAAATAAACAAATAAAACATGTCAGATAATAAAATTTATGGGAGAAAATAAAGCTGGGAAGGGGAATAGAGAATTCTTGGGGAGGGGCTGATTTCTGTTTTTAAAAAGGTGGTCAAAGAAGGCCTCCTTATGATGCTACCATATCAGAGGACTTAGGGAGCGAGTCAAGCCACTGTCGGAGGGAGGAGCATTCGCAGCAAGGGGAACAGTAAGTGCAAAGGCACTGAGCCAGGAGCATGGTCGTGTGTGCAGGGCGCACCATGATGAGACAAGTGGCTAAAGCAGAATCAATAAGCAGAAAGATATAAGCTAGATAGGTGACTTAGTTCACATAAGGCCTCACGGGCCATTGTAAGGACTCTGATTTTTACTGAGTGTGAAATAGGGAGGCCCTGGCAGGCTTTGAGGAGTGTCACATCTCACTCAGATCTGCTTTAATAGGATCATGCTGGTTGCTGAGTAGAGAAGAGACGGAAGAGGTGCAGGGGTAGACAGGCAGGGAGATCTCATGGAAGGCTACTGAAGGAATCTGTTAACAGGAGAGCGCACGGCAGCTTGGACCAGGGTGGTGGCAGTCATCAGAGGGAGGGGTGCAAGCAGGGGAGGGAAGAATCCTGAGTATATTTTGAGATTTTCCAATGAATTAGATGTGGGGTGAGAAAAGAAGAGAGAAATCAGTGGTAGCCCCAAAGCTGCTGTTTGAGGAAGTAGAAGGACAAGAGAGAAAACTATGGGAAAACTCTGTTAGAAATTCCTTCTTTATTATTTATTAATAGATGATATGAAGGAATTAGTTTATTTTGTTAGTTGTGGTAAGAGTATAATAACATTAAAAAGGTGTAGAGAACTGTTTTAAAAAATAAAGTTCATTTGAAAAGTTGTTTATTCCACTCCATACTCATTAGGATGGCTATTGTCAAAAAACAGAAAATGATAAGTGTAGGCAAGGATGTGGAGAGATTAAAACCCTTGTGCATTGCTGGCTGGAATGTAAAATGGTGTAGTTGATACGGAGAACAGTATGGCGGTTCCTCAAAAACTGAAAATAGAATTACCATAGGGTAATTGACGGTCCAGCAATTCTACTTCTGGGTATATCCCCAGAATTGATTGCATCTTGGAGAGTTATCTGTACACCAGTGTTCATAGTAGTGTTACTCACAGTAGCCAAAAGATGGAAGCAACTCAAGTGCCCGTTGACAGATAAATGGATAAGCAAAATGTGGTATATATATAATGGGATATTATTGAGCCTTAAAAAGGAAGGAAATTCTGATACCTGCTACAACACAGATGAACTTTAAGGACATTATGCTAAGTGAAATAAGTCAGTCACTAAAAGACAATGTGTTTTTTTTTTCCAAATATTCAATTCCACGTATATTGGATACCTAGAATAGTCAAAGTAGGATAGTTGCCAGGGGCTAGGAGGAGGGGGGAATGGGAAGTTGTCATTTAATGGCTATGGCATTTCAGTCTTGCAAGATGAAAACAGTTCTGGAGGCTGTATACAACAATGTGAATGTATTCAACACTGCTGAACTTTATACTTAAAAATACTTAAGATGGTAAATTTTATGTCATGTGTATTTTAACAGAATTTTTAAAATTCAATATATATAGGTAGAGAGAGGGGAAAAAAAGAACCCTAAGTAAAACTTGAAGGAAAATTGGTAGACATTTTAAAGGATGTAGCAGTATTACTTATAATTATGATGCCTAAATTGATATATATGTTGACAGCATAAGAAAAAAGTAGAATACACTTAGAATAAAAGCAAGAAATACATTATGTTTTATATTAAAAAAAAGTTTATCTAGTTAAGAGACATAGACTGAACTATTTATGGGCAAAACAATATGATTTGCTGACTTTGCTTTAATTACTTCAGCAAAAAAAAAGTAGTGGGAATATAAGTGAAACAAGAATAGCAGGACGCTGATAACTATTAAAAGGTGGGTGACAGGCACCAGTGGTTCATTATTCTATTCTACTTTTGTTTATGCTTGAAATATCCACAATAATGCTTTTGAAAAAGGAACTGTCCATTACTAAAAAGAAAGGAAACAGATGACTAAAGCACTCACTGAATTAAACTAGACTTGAAAGACAGTTAATGAGGGTATGTATAATTGCAATATCTGGCAGTGCTGGCAAATAAAATGAATTCATCTATAGTCTCTTGAGAAGCTGTGCCTAGGCTGTTCACTGAAACATTATTATGTAGCTGGCATGTTTAGTTTGGTAAATAGATATGAAAAATATATAGTCCTTGCCTTAAATATGCCAACAATTGGGACTAGAGAGAGAAGTAAAGCATCAGTTAGAATATTATATCTATAGGATAAGGCAAGGTACTTACTGTAGCATTGCTGAAGAGGTACTTCCAGCCATACTTAGAGCTGGAAAAAGCAATATTCCTAATTCCTAATTAATCTGAGACTTGATGCACAGGTATGTCAGCTAGTTAAAAAAAAAAAAAGAGTAGTAATCTAGGTTCATGTCTATGTCCATGTTCATGTCAATGGACATGAGCTTGAGCAAACTCTGGGAGATGGTGAGGCACAGGGAGGCCTGGCGTGCTGCAGTCCATGGGGTTGCAAAGAGCTGGACACAACTGGGCAACTGAGCAGCAGCAGCAGTAATCTAGGGAGTGGGACCAGCATGGCACACTCAGGAAATCACAAGTATGGTTTAGAAGGACTAGAAATCAGATAGGTGTGAATAAGTGGTTCAAACTAGAGACCTCGTCTGTAATAACAGTACTTCTGGGAGATTTCCTGAGATAGGAATCATGTGTGACTGGTAGATGCTTAATGCTTTAAAAAGTGAATTGTTAGGAGGCCTTTATACATGGAAGTGATATAATTAGATCTTCATTTTTGAAAGATCAGAGTGGCAGCCAGGAGGTTGTCAGGTTGAAGAAAAGTGAGGCAGAGGGACAAGTTAGGAGGCTAATTCAGGGGAGGCAGAAAGGGAGTCTGAATCAAAGGAACATATATCTATGACTCATTACAAATATAAACTCTCCCAGAACTGGAGAAGTCTGCCTAGGCTGCTGGTGAATCTCCGACAGATCCAGTTCATCTCCACTTGAATAGCCCAGTAATGGGAAAGGACAGACTTCTGGGAGAAACTGAGTGATGCCGTATTTGAGGAAAATGTATAGCCCTAAATGTATATATGATAAAGGAGGAGGCAGCGTCAAAAACTAACTCCCTCTGAAATGACTTACTTCAGTAAAAAAGAAAACTGCAGAATTTGTATGTCATCAAGATTTATCAGGACATGTTTAAAGATAATATAATAAAAAAAACCATGAGAATCTCAGCTCAGGAAAGATGGGAAGGTTGAGAAACATAATTTTAAATTAAGAGCAGTGGGTGGGTGGGAGCAGTAGGGAACACTGAAAATCAAATCTCCCCTTTGCAGCAAAATTCTGTAAATATATAAATTCTATAAATATGGTCTCCAATTTCTCTCGTTTTAAGATACACTTTAATTAGACCTGTACCTCTATCATTCTACTGAAATTTCTCTGAACAAGATCCCCAAATAAAACCTACATGTTATAAAATCAAATAGTAAAACCATCTCACTTAATCAGAAGCATTAGACCTGGCTGATTATGCCCTGTTTGCTACACTTTCTCACTTAAGCTTCCAGGACAGCACATTCTCTTGCTTTCCCTCCTAACCAAGGCGGGGCTTTCCAGTCTTTTGTTGGGTTCTTACTCTTTTCCTGATCCATCAGTGTTGGGGGTTCCCAAGGACTTGCTCCTTAACCCTCATCTATATCTACACTCACTTAAATCTTATCCAGCTTCATGCCTTAAAATACTATCTTTATGCTGAAAATTCCTAAATGTATCTTCAGCCCAAATCTCTTCCTTTAACTCTGGACTCATATATCCAACTGCCTATTCAGTACCTCCACTTCAGTGTCTAAAGGCATGTCAAAGGAACATGTCTAAACTAAACTGATGCTCCACTCTTGGTCTTTGCCATCTGGCAGCTGACAGTTCAACTGAGCTAGTTGCTCTGGCCCAACGCCCTAGTTTCAACAGTTGTAAATACCTGTGAAACCATTACCATAAACCAAGATCTAGAAAAGATGCTCACTAAAAGATTCCTGGTGCTCCTTTACAGTCCATTCTTTCCTTCCTCCCCTACTCTGTCCCTTACTCGAGGAAGCCGTGATCTACTTTCTGTCTCTAGAGATTAGCTTGCTTTTCATACACATGTGATTTCCTGTAGTTTTCACTTTTCTGCATCTGGTTGCTTTTTGCCAGCACTGTGACTTTGAGATTCATCCATGTTGTGTGTATCAGCTCATTACATTTTTATTCTATGGTATGGAAAGGGCATCAATAAAAGAGGTGATGGGAACAATGCAATTAAATTGACTTTTTCAAGGCTATATTAAATAATTTTCTTCTGTATTCAACTTGTATAGAAATTAAATAAGGCAAGTATTTTTCAGAGTCAGGAGTAAAATGGCTGTCTATCTTCTCTGTTTATAAAAACAGTTCCCATAATCCAGATTTCATACAATTTATTAATGATGATATGGTAGAAGCCACCTTGGCATTTATTAAAATCCTAAACATTAAAAAAACACCTTCTGTTGGTATCCTTGTCTTCTCAGTCCAAATGGGAGTCTGTTTGTTCAGAGGACACTTCAAGGATGTCACTTTGATACAGTTTCCATACAAATCATTGTTCCTGGGCTGAACTGTTTCCTGGTTTTTCTTGTCAGTTCCTAAAACACATCTCTGTTGGTCTCTGCTAAGCTTCTGAATCACAGTTTGGGAGCTGAAAGAAATTGGGTACTCTGATTTCAATATTAACAATGAACTATCTAAGAGTAGTGAAATGCCATGTTATGTCTCTATACACATGTCACAGTATGCAAGGTATTGTTACAGATATTACTTTACTTGGGGCTCTCAGCAGTTCTGATACAGACAGGATGGCCAATGTTATCCCCATCTTATATCAGAAAGGGAATGTTAAGGAATCAGAGAGGTTAAACTATTCGCTCATGATAACATAGCTAATAAGAAGGAGGGGCAGGTCTAGAATGTACGCCTTCTAACTCTAGTACTTTGTCTATTACTTTCTCTCATGTTATTTTCTTGTATTATTTCATTTACTTCCATAGATAAGATGTGAAAGTGGAATTCCATGGAATTCTCCAGGCCAGAATACTGGAGTGGGTAGCCTTTCCCTTCTCCAGGGGATCTTCCCAACCTAGGGATCAAACCCAGGTCTCCCACATTGCAGGTGGATTCTTTACCAGCTGAGCCACAAGGGAAGCCCAAGAACACTGGAGTGGGTAGGCTATCCCTTCTCCAACAGATTTTCCCAACCCAGGAATAGAACCGGGGTCTCCTGCATTGCAGGCGGATTCTTTACCAACTGAGCTATCAGGGGAAGCCCCTTAGATAAGTAATATATTTTTAAAAAGTTAAATATTAGTTTAAATTAATCAACTTTAGATCCAAGTATAGGAATGACCAAAGGTGGTTTCTTAACCTAAATTTCTAGTTTTTGAGGCAACAGAAGCCTACATATTTCAACAGAACCCATTGTTGAGCAGAAACTAAGTTCTTAGAAAAGAGGCCAAGGAAGGAAGAACAGGCATACCATGTTTCCTCTGTTGTGCAAATTCAGTCTGTTCTCATACTTAGAAACCCACTGTTGAGATGGTTGTTCAGATCATTGTTCCTGAAGACGGGGAAACTTGCCAAGGGGGCTTGTGATATAATAATTACTGGTTTAGACAAAACTACAGTGTTTATCTCTGCTATCCCTGACTTCTCTTCCTATCCCTTTTCTAGTTTTTAGGTACTAATATCAACCCTGTGTGACCAGTGCTTCAATTGCTATTATAGAAAGTAAAACATCTGACAGTCATTCATTCTGAATATTATCTTAGACCAGAGGGAGAAACTCAGTTAAAGCAATGATGACTGCATAGAAATAAATGTCTAGCTGCAGATGTTGGGCATCCACTGGGATAGTTTAAGGACACTGAAATCTCAGAAGCCTTCAAAATGCATCCCAGGGGCTCTCCTGTGCAGTCCTAGACGCTATGTCACAGATACTATGTAGACTGTGCGGACACAACTAGAAACTGTCATCAAAAAGTCACTTTTACCTGTTACTTTAATTCAAAATCAAAATCTGTTAAGATGGAGGAAAGGGAATGAGGTAATCTGGTAGAAGAAATCTGGTGTAGTTCTCCTACCTCAGATACCTTTTTAGAAGCCAAGCAGGGACTCGTCCAGGTATTTTTGCTAAAAAAGAGAATATACCATAAAATTTCTGAACTTAGATTTTAAGGTTAACAAAACTTAATTTTTTACTTTCTTGACAATTGCCTCAATTGCTAGCTTAATTCAACCTGCCACTGTCTCATTCAAACATATGAAATATATTCGTGCATATTTTCTCTAGAAACCTTTAGATGAAACTGTTTCAGGAGAAGAGCAAACAGCAGAAATATCTGTCCAATAATTATCAAGCAATTCAGAACTGCATTCTGCATGTCAGGGTCTAGGAAGGGCATCTACATGTATAGCAGATTGACTAACTTTTAGAGCCCCAACTCAGGACACAGCTATATCAGACCAAAGAATCAGGATAATATGTAATGAATAAATACTCATACACACATGATTATTATTTTTAACATATAGTATAAATTAGCTGTTTATTTAAAGTTATATATTATTCTGTATTATTTGCTATTCTGTTACATAAATGCCATTATTTAAGAAGAACAACAGGACTAGTTAACAGTGGCAGTTAGTAGTAATTAATAGTGGAACCAATTAAACAGTATGGGTGAGAATACTAGAACACTATGAATAGTGTTTTCCTCTGATGCGGATTTTAACTTTTTATAGAATATTTACATTTTATAGGCAATATTATTATGTCTTCTTAAGATACATAAGACCTTTTAAAAAGCTGAATGTAATACAGTAGGGCTAATTAGATATTACTTATAATTAATAAAAATTGACATGTTTATGTCCCATGATAAAATAAGATATTTTTGCTCTTTATGTGTCCTCTTCCAATCATACTTCTCTCCATTGCCTGCAGCCTTCAGTATATCCTTCTTTTATGTAGTGGTAAAACTGAAAACATTCAAAAGTCAAGGAGTGCATCAAGGCTGTATGTATATTGTCACCCTGTTTATTTAACTTATATGCAGAGTTCAGTTCAGTTCAGTCGCTCAGTTGTGTCTCTGATTCTTTGTGACCCCATGGACTATAGCATGCCAGGCTTCCATCACCAACTCTCAGAGCTTGCTCAAACTCATGTCCATCACATGTAGAGTACATCATGTGAAATGCCGGGCTGGATGAATCACAAGCTAGAATCAAGACTGTTGGAAGAAATATCAATAACATACATCATATGTGTATATCCATCATACGCAGAGTGAAGCATGTAAAATGCTGGGCTGGATGACCAAGCTGGAATCAAGACTGTTGGGAGACATATCAATAACCTCAGATATACAAAGGATACCACCCTTATGGCAGAAAGCAAAGAGAAACTAAAGAGCCTCTTGATGAAGGTGAAAGAGGAGAGTGAAAAACCTGGCTTAAAACTCAGCATTCAAAATCTAAGATCATGGCATCCAGTAACATCACTTCATGGCATATAGATGGGGAAACAGCGTAAGACTATTTTTGTGGGCTCCAAAATCACTGCAGACAGTGACTGCAGCCATGAAACTAAAAGATGCTCCTTGGAAGAAAAGCTATGACAAACCTAGACAGCATATTAAAAAGCAGAGACATCACTTTGTCAGTAAAGATCTGTCTAGTCAAAGCTAATGGTTTTTCCAGTAGTCACATATGAATGTGAGAGTTAGACCATAAAGAAGGCTGAGAGCTGAGGAACTGATGCTTTTGAACTGTGGTGTTGGAGAAGACTCTTGAGAGTCCCTTGGACTGCAAGGAGATCAAACCAGTCCATCCTAAAGGAAATCAGTCCTGAGTATTCATTGGAAGGATTGATGCTGAAGCTGAAGCTCCAATACTTTGGCCACCTGATGCAAAGAGCCAACTCATTGGAAAAGACCCTGATGCTGGGAAAGATAGAAGGCAGGAGGAGATGGGGATGACAGAGGATGAGATGGTTGGATGGTATCACCGACTCAATGAGTCCTCTTTGAGGAGGACATGAGTTTGAGCAAACTCTGGGAGATGGTGAAGGACAGGGTAACCTAGCGTGCTGCAGTCCATGGGGTCGCAAAGAGTCAGACATGACTGAGCTGAGCGACTGAACAACTGAGGTCACCTTTTATGAAGCCCACATTACACTGACCCCTGGTGGCAGGCCAATGCAATGACATCAAATTAGATATCCTGTCAATAAAGAAATATGAACATGGAATATGACTTATTAGCAAGTGAAAAGTGAAAGTGTCTGACTCTTTGCAACCCATGGACTGTATAGTCCATGCAGTTCTCCAGGCCAGAATACTGGAGTGGGTAGCGTTTCCCTTCTGCAAGGGATCTTCCCAGCCCAGAGGTCGAACTCAGGATCTTCCCAACCCAGGGATCGAACCCAGGTCTCCCGCATTGCAAGTGGATTCTTTACCAGCTGAGCTACAAGGGAAGACCAAGAATACTGAAATGGGTAGTCTATCCCTTCTCCAGCGGATCTTCCCAACCCAGGAATTGAAATGGGGTCTCCTGTATTGTAGGTAGATTCTTTACCAACTGAGCTATCAGCGAAGCCCCTTATAGCTTGCTGAGCTATGAGGGAAGCCCCTCAAGCAAGCAATAGCTTGACTTATTAGCAATAGCTTGACTGCAGTCCGTGGGGTCGCAAAGAGTTGGACCCAACTGAGCGGCTGAACACCAACAAAATTAGCAATAGCAGGTTTCTAGACTTGTAAGAATTAGTTTCCATCTTCCCAAAAATGTCTGTTCACTTTGTATCTACAGGCTTGTTTTAGTAGACTGACTTTTGGGCATTTGACTCTTCAGTTCAGTTCAGTTCAGTCGCTCAGTCGTGTCCGATTCTTTGCGACCCCATGAATTGCAGCAGGCCAGGCCTCCCTGCCCATCACCAACTCCCGGAGTTCATTCAGACTCACGTCCATCGAGTCAGTGATGCCATCCAGCCATCTCATCCTCTGTCGTCCCCTTCTCCTCCTGCCCTCAATCCCTCCCAGCATCAGAGTCTTTTCCAATGAGTCAACTCTTTGCATCCTTAAATTTGGGCTTCCCATGTGGCGCAGTGGTAAAGAATCTGCTTGCCAGTACAGGAGACACAAGAGACGCTGGTTTAATCCCTGGTTTGGGAAGATCTCCTGGAGGAGGAAATGGCAACCTACTCCAGTATTCCTGCCTAGAAAATTCCATGGACAGAGGAGCCTGGTGGGTGACAGTCCGTGGGGTCACAAAGAGTTGAATATGACTGAGCATGCATGCATATCCTTAAATTCATCATGTAGGGTTCTCCATGTCTACAATGTCTATTGTTTTTATTATAGATACTCTGAAGCACACTGGATATTATCAGATGTTAAACTTCTTTTTCTCAGGGAAGAGTTTTTTCAAAGCACAGATGTAATTCAAACTGAATGTGAATTTCAAATAAATTACAGTTTTTAGTGGTGTTCAACTTGACTGCTCTTTCTGGTGACATATTTTTAACTTCTGAGTCAGTCTTATTTCCCATAAATGTCACTTTTTTCACTGTATGAGTTTTTGTCATAACCTATACATAATATCAAACAACTGAGGTATAGTTCATCCTATTCTGTGCTCCTTATGACCTATTCAAAGATGATCGAATAGATTTAGAGAAACAGCATATAAGTTGTTTTACTGTGGTCCTGTCCTTTATTCCCTTCTTCAACGATTTACAAGTTAGACAAGGCTGTTCTTCTTGTCCCACATGTTGAAAATGTTACTTAATGGCAGACCAGCATTTTAACATCTTTTCTATGGCTATCAATAATGATAGCCACCTTGTAGGCACAGGTCTAAGGAAATACCCTCTTTCATTTCTGTAAAGTAAAAAATCTCATTAAGTACTTTGCATGTTCTGAGGAAACTAAAACGTGACCCAAAAAGTTCATTATGTTATCACAGGACAGCAAATCACTTTTTAAAATACAAGGTGTGCAAGACATTTAGGAGATCAGAATTTTTAAAAAATTTTTCTGTTAAGAAATTGACAGACTGAAATATGCAAAAGTATACATTTTGTATTTTCATTGTCAGTCAGCCATGCAGATAGATGAGCAAAGTCTAGTATGTATTTGGACAATGTATTAACAAATCTGGTTGATGTTTCCTGTGGTTTCAAAAATAATCATAGAAATCAAGATTCTCTGAAACCCCATTTTTCAAATTCAACTACTTAAGAGCCAGAAGAAATGTATTTTTGATTCAGTGTATCATGTGATAACTGTTCAGTTCAGTCGCTTAGTCGTGTCCAACTCTTTGTGACCTCATGGACTGCCAGGCCTCCCTGTCCATCACCAACTCCTGGAGTTTACCCAAACTCATGTCCATTGAGTCGGTGATGCCATCCAACCATCTCATCCTCTGTCGTCCCCTTCTCCTTCTGCCTTCAATCTTTCCCAGCATCAGAGTCTTTTCCAGTGAGTCAGTTCTTCACATAAGATGGCCAAAGTACTGGAGTTTCAGCTTCAACATCAGTCCTTCTAATGAATACTCAGGACTGATTTCCTTTAGGATGGATTGGTTTGATCTCCTTGCAATCCAAGGGACTCTCAAGATTCTTCTCCAACACCACAGTTCAAAAGCATCAGTTCCTCAGCGCTCAGCTCTATAGTCCAACTCTCACATCTATACATGACTACTGGAAAAAACCATAGCTTTAACTAGACGGACCTTTGTTGGCAAAGTAATATCTCTGCTTTTTAATACGCTGCCTAGGTTGGTCATAACTTTTCTTCCAAGGAGCAAGCGTCTTTTAATTTCATGGCTGCAGTCACCATCTGCAGTGATTTTGGAACCCCAAAAAATAAAGTCTGCCACTGTTTCCCCATCTATTTGGCATGAAGTGATGGGGCCGGATCCCATGATCTTAGTTTTCTGAATGTTGAGCTTTAAGCCAGCTTTTTCACTCTCCTCTTTCACTTTCATCAAGAGGCTCTTTAGTTCTTCTTCACTTTCTGCCATAAGGATGGTGTCATCTGCATATCTGAGGTTATTGATATTTCTCCTGGCAATCTTGATTCCAGCTTGTGCTTCATCCAGCCCAGCGTTTCTCATGATGTACACTACATATGTTAAATAAGTAGGGTGACAATATACAGCCTTGACGTATTCCCTTTTGTATTTGGAACCAGTCTTTTGTTCTGTGTCCAGTTCTGTTGCTTCCTGACCTGCATACAGATTTCTCAAGAGGCAGGTCAGGTGGTCTGGTATTCAAATATCTTTCTGAATTTTTCAGTTTGTGGTGATCCACACAGTCAAAGGCTTTGGCATAGTCAATAAAGCAGAAATAGATGTTTTTCTGGAACTCTCTTGCTTTTTCCATGATCCAGTGGATGTTGGCAATTTTAATTTGCCAACAGATGTTGGCAAGTTTAATGCTTACTTTTTTCATATTTACCATGTGTTTAATGTTTGCTGTATTAGCTATTGCCAGAGACTTGGAATTCCTACAATAGCCTTATTTTTGTCTATCCTGTTGTCTTTGGGGTTCCCTAAGAACTACTTATCAGATAGAATATATGTCTTGCTTGCAGCTCTTTCAGCTATAAACTATGTTACTATACTGGAGTCATGTCAATGTGGTGGTAAGGCATGGGGGAAAGGAAACATCTTGTAATCTTTTGAAATCTTGGTCTTTTAGTGGGTCTGTGTCCTTGGGCTGTGACCTTAGTAAGTATTTCTTGGCTTTTCTTCCCCCTACCTTTCAGTGGGAGGGGGCTGGCTGGGCAGATGGAAGAAGAGTAACATATATCCAGAACATTCTCCCTAACAAAGGTGTACTCTCCAAATCCAGTCCTTCACGTGTTGGAGGTAAAAGCAGCAAATCCCTTACTATGTTTACATTGTAGGTCTCTCTCTTCTTCAAAGAGTCGTTTTAGCTCTTATATATGGGTCACTCATTTTGAATTGTGTGTATGGTGTAAGGAATGAGCCCTACCACCTACTTCATTCTTTTGCATGTGCATATCTAGTTGTCTCAGTACCATTTTTAAGGCTATTTCTTCTTCATTGAATTGTCTTGGCACCTTTATTGAAACTCAATTGACAATGAATGTAAGGGTTCACTTCTGCATTCTCAATTCTACTTCACTGATCTCTGTATCTACCCTTATGCCAGTGCTGCACTGTTAAGATTACTGCAGCTTGGCAGTAAGTTTTGAAAATTTAAAGTATGAGTTTGTGAACTTTGTTCTTCTTTTTTGAAAATTGTCTTGATTATTCTGGCCTTTTATATTACCACTGCATTTTAGATTCAGCTTGTTAATTTTTGTTTCTGCTGAGATTTTGATAGGATTGCACTGAGTCTGTATATCAATTTGGTGAATACTGTCTTCTGATGTATGAACCTGGGGGAATCTTTCCATTTATTTAAATCATCTTTAATATATTTCAACAGTTTTCTAGTTTTCAGTGTAACAGTTTTCTAGTTTTCAGTGTACAAGTATTATACCACTTTTATTAAATGAACTCCTCAGCATTGTATTCTTTTTGATGCTTTCTAAATAGAATTGTTTTCTTAATTTCACTTATAGGGTGTTCACTGCTAGTATACAGAAATACAATTGATTTTTTTAACAGATTTATTGCGATCTAATTCACATACCATACACTTCACCCATTATTACAATTCTGCATGTTTTTTATCTTGCAACCTTGCCAAACTCTTTTATTAGCTTCAGTAGGTTTTGTATGTGCATATGTGTATGTATATGTGTGTGCATGTATTCCTTAGGATTTTCTATACATAAGATCATGTGTACTGCAAATAGAGGTAGTTTTACTTCTTTGCAGTCTGGATGCCTTGTATTTATTCTTCTTTCCAGACTGTCGTGCCTAAACCTCCATTATGTTGAATAGAAATATTGAGAGCAGACACCCGTATCGTGGTCCTGATCTTGGGGTGAAAGCATTCAGTCTTGTACCATCATCTATGACATTAGCTGTGGGATTTTCATAGATGGCCTTTATCAGGTTGAGGAACATCCCATCTACTTCTAGTCTGGTGAGTGTCTTTTTTTAGAAAAAAAAACATCATGGAAGATGTTGGCTTTTGCCAGACATTATCTCTGCATTTACTGAGATGATTGTGTGCATTTTGTTCTCTATCCTATTAATATGTATATTGTTTAATTTTTTAAAAACTTTTTATTGGGTAGCTCAGTGGTAAAGAATCCATCTGCCAGAATGGATAAGAAAGCTGTGGTACATATACACAATGGAATATTACTCAGCTATCAAAAAGAACACAGTTTAATCAGTTCTAATGAGGTGGATGAAACTGGAGCCTATTACAGTGAAGTAAGTCAGAAAGAAAAACACCAATACAGTGTATTAATGTATATATATGGCATTTACAAAGATGGTAATGATGACCCTATATGCAAGACAGCAAAAGAACAGACTTTTGGACTCTGTGGGAGAAGGCCAAGGTGGGATGATTTGAAAGAATAGCATTAAAACAGGTGTATTACCATATGTGAAATAGATCACCAGTCCAAGTTCAATTCATCAAACAGGGCACTCAAAGCTGGTGCTCTGGGACAACCCTGAGGGATGGGATGGGGAGAGAGGTGGGAGGGGGGTTCAGGATGCGGGACACACATACACCCATGGCTGATTCATGTCAGTGTATGGCAAAAACTACTACAATATTGTAATTAGCCTCCAATTAAAAAAAAAAAAAGTATCCGTCTGCCAAGCAGGAGATGCAGATTCAGTTCCTGGGTTAGGAAAATCCCCTGTAGAAGGAAATGGCAACCCATTCCAGTATTCATGTCTGGGAAATCCCATGGACAAAGGAACCTGGTGGGCTATAGTCCACAGGGTTGCAGAGTTGGACACAACTTAGTGACTAAACAACAACAGCAAAAGTTGATTTACAATGTTGTATTGGTTTCTGCTTTACAGCAAAGTGAATCAATTATACATATATCCACTCTTTCTTAAGATTCTGTTGCCATATAGGTCATTACAGACTGCTAAGTAGAGTTCCCTGTGCTATACAGTAGGTTTTTATTAGTTATTTATTTCATATATAGTAGTGAGTATACGTCAATCCCAATCTCCCAGTTTATCCCTTTCCCCTTCCCCCCTTGGTAAGCCTAAGTGTGTTTTCTACATCTGTGACTCTTATTTCTGTTTTATAAATAGTTTCACTTGTACCATTTTTTAAAAAAGATTCCACATATAAGCGATATTGGGGCTTCCCAGGTGGCACAATTGGAAAAGAACCCACCTGCAATTGCAGGAGGTGAATGTTTGATCCTTGGGTTGGGAAGATCCCCTGGAATAGAAAATGGCCACCCACTTGAGTATTCTTGCCTGGAAAATCCCATGGGCAGAGCCTGGTGGGCTACAATCCACGGCATTGCAAAGAGTCAGACACAACTGAGCAACTAAGCACATGCACACTCTCACACACACATGTGCACACATAAACACAAGCAATATCATATGATATTTGCCTTTCTCAGTCTGACCCACTTCACTCAGTATGCCAATCTCTAGGTCCATCTGTGTCCCCGCAAATGGCATTATTTTGTTCTTTTTATGGCCAATATTCTATTGTATATATGTACCACATCTTCTTTATCTGTTCCTCAATTGATGGCCATTTAGGTTGCTTCAATGTCCTGGCTATTGTAAACAGTGCTGCAGTGAACAGGGGTGCGTGTATCCTTTCAAATTATGGCTTTCTCTGGATATATGCCCAGGAGTGAGATTGCTGGATCATATGGTAGCTCTGTTTTTAGTTTTTAAAGTTACCTCTGTACTGTTAAGCATAGTGACTGTACCATTTACTCCCACTAACAGTGTAGGAGGGTTCCCTTTTCTCAACACCCTCTGCAGCATTTGTAGATTTTTTTGATGATGGGTATTTTAACCAGTGGCAGGCGGTACCTCACTGTAGTGTTGATTTGCATTTCTCTATTAGTGATGTTAAGCCTCGTTTCATGTGCCTCTTGGCCATCTGTATGTCTTATGAATGTCTGTTTAGATCTTCCACCCATTTTCTGATTGGGTGTTTTTGTTTTTTTTTTTATGTTGAGCTACATGAGTTGTTTGTATACTTTGGAGATTAATCCCTTGTTGATGGCTTTGTTTGCAAATATTTTCTCCCATTCTGTGTGTTTTTGTTTTGTTTTGTTTTCAATGGCTTCCTTTGCTGTGCAAAAGCTTTTAAGTTTGATAAGGTCCCATTTGTTTATTTTTGTTTTTATTTTCATTACTCTCAGAGGTGGATAATTTTCGTTATGTTAAACCAGCCTTGCTTTTCCAGAATAAATCCTACCTGGTCACTATAAACTTTTTTATATGTTGCTGGACTCAGTTTGCTAGAATTTGGTCCTACTATTTTGTCTTAATTTTTAATAGATACAAAGGTAAAGAAGAAATGCTATTTATTTATTAGGCCCCTGGAACCCTAACAATTACCTTTTCAGAGAAACTTTCTCTGATGCTCCCTCATCCCCAGACAACTCCTGTATAATAGCACAGTAAGTAGCATTTATCCCATTATGTTTCTATTGTCTCTCTACGTGTTTGTCAAATTCTCTTTGCTTCTTGAGAGCAAACTATATACTGTAACCCAGTCTCTAGCACAGTCATTGACCAGTATAACTTGAGACCTCTGCAAAGCAGATAATCACCAGAGTCTTAAAGAAACATGAACAAAGAGGAAAAGGAGATTATGTAATAAAGGATGATTATAAAAGAGAGTGACTAAGACACAGGAGAATAGTATCAGGAAAATTTTACTTAGCTATTCAGAATGAAAATATATCAACAGATGTTCAGATTTCTGCTGGGGTTATTTTAAAATACTCATGGAAGACAAAGAGCAGACTCCCTCAGCTCCTCTGCTGCACCTGTCTTTTCTATCAAGTAGAGTTTCTTCTGATCAGACAGGGGGAGAATAAACATTAGTACTCATCTTCAGTCCCAGACATGTACATCTCAAGTACGAAAATAATTTGCATATAAATAAGATCACAAAACTGTTGACACTAACCTTTTAAGAATTCAAGGAAGTGAGTCTCCTCTTGCTGCTAAATGCCTAAAGACTCCATCCATCATCCATCACAATCATGTTCATTTAAGGATCAGTTCCTTCAAGAAAACATTCCCTGGGATTTCCAGGCTGGATTACACCCCGCTCTTTGAGGACATAATTCATGCATATCACTCATTCTATTTTACTTTAATGAACTGTATATGTGTCTTGTTACACTTTCTTAAATAATAAGCAGCTCATCTTGTTGGAGAGGGAGGGAGAATTATGTTTCAGCCAGAGAAGACAACGTGAGCAACGGCAAGGAGGTGAGAAGACTAATGTATTTTGAGGCTACAAAAAGATCACCATTGCTGAAGTGTAAAGGAAAGGCAGAGGATGGCAAGAGGTAAAACTGGAGAGGCAGTCAGGGGCCTGTTCACTGGAAGTATTGTACATGAAAGCCACTCAGGATGAATGAGGGTTGGATGGGCCAGTTGGTGCTTGGCCTCCCTCCGATTCTCACTATAGCTCCCAGTGTGGTGAGTTTAAGTGTGGTCTGCAGATCACGAACATCAGAATTATCTGTGGTACCTTATTAAAAATGCAGATTTGGGGGTCAACAACAAATGCCAGCTCAGAAGTCAAAGCTGGGATTATCATAAGCTCCCCAGATAATTCTAAAATTTTAAAACCGCATGTTCCATAAGACAGCTGGCCCATAATCTTCACAATGCCAGTGCTGAGTGAAAGGGAAGAACTGAGTACATGCTCCAAATTAAAAGAGAATCAAGGGATATGGCAATTAAATGCAGTCCATGAAACTGAATCAGGGAGCAGTTTTGCTCTAATGGACATTGGTACATTTGGCAAAACTTAACTACAGTATGATACAAAATAGTATTGTATCAAAGTTGAATTTCCTTAAGAGACTATTCTTGTTCTTGGAAAATAAATGCTGAAGGTCTTTAGCAATAAAGAAGCATGATATTTATAAAAAAATGGATTTGGGGGAAATATAGCTAGATAGGTAGATAGATCTTTGTACTTTTTTAAATTATTTAAAAATTAAAAGTTAAGAAAATTGAAAGAGAAAGCCTAGAACAAATTTAAATCTCAGGACTGTGTCAACTTCAACCACTGTTAGAAAACTGGGAATTACTGACACGCTTTATTTTGGACAGAGGTATTAATCGGATTTCTGTTTTTGATAGATTACTTTTATGGTAGTATGAAAGGTAGAATTAGGATGATAGTACTGGCTTAGGTCTTTGTGGTTCAGTAGGTAAACAATGCAGGAGACCCGCGTTCAATCCCTGGGTTGGGAAGCTCCCCTGGAGGAGGGCATGGCAATTCACTCCAGTATTCCTGCCTGGAGAATTCCATGGACAGAGAAGCATGGTTGGTTACAGCCCATGGGGGTCGCATAAAGTCAGACATGACTGAAGCAACTTAACACACACACACACACACAGATGGCAAGGAAACCACTTAGAAACTAAAGTGTTTCTGATAAATATGTGATGAGTCTGAAAAGAATGATGGTAGTTAAGATGAAGATAAAAGGGATTATGAGGTAAAATCAACTGGATTCAGTGGCTCTCTAGATATGAGTGGTGGAAGTTAAAGAAGAAAAAAAAGTAACTTATCAGGTTTCTAGTTTGGTAGTTACTTAGATAGTACTTGCTACCAAAGATACAGTGAATACCGAGGAACAGCATGCAGTGTGGAATTAGATGAATTAGAATTTGGCTGTGAGGGACATTTATGTGAAGATACACAGCAGATAGATATAAGAGGCTGAAGCTTTGACAAGAGGTCAGATATATGTATAGATATGTGAGTGTGTATAAGGTATATACATGTGTGTGGTACAACAATGTGACATAATTAAGAATGAGTTCATAAAAGGCTGAACCAAGAAGACTTAGTTTAACAAGAATAAATTTAAGACTCCTACACCAGACCAAAACTGAAGTCAGAGAATGGAGGAAACGTAGTGGCAGTATCAAAATAAAACTTTATAGGTTTGAGTGTTTGTAGATCTAGTATGTCAGTATTTTAGGATAATTTTCAAAAGAACATATGTAATCTTAGACTGCATTAATGTGGATCTGGTATCTAGAAAGAAGCAAATGAGAAAGATAATTTATTGTATATTGTTAGGCATCCATATCCATGGGTTCCACATCTGCATTCAACCAACTGTGGATCAAAATAGTAGGACAAAAATTTCAAGAAGTTCTCAAAAGCGAAACCTGAATTTGCTGTGCACTGGCAACTGTTTACATAGCATTTACACTGTATTTATTACTTGTCAAGTGTCCTGGTACCAGTCTGAGTATTACTTTGAAATGTATGTGCAGAAAAAGAATAAGAATACTACATGTTTATATATAAAAGAATTTGAATCTCAGCTTTATATAATAATAAAAAGTAATTGTTAACTCCTTGGTGAGACAGATAAGTGTTTTATTCTCAGACAAACTATGACTCAGCTGCTAAGTCTATTTCTCTAATTTTAACAACAGAAACTGCAGTAGTTTACAGAAATGTCTCATGGGGGACAGAGCTTGTTTTTACAACATTTTAAACTCAGAATTGGAGAAGGCAATGGCACCCCACTCCGGTACTCTTGCCTGGAAAATCTCATGGACGGAGGAGCCTGGAAGGCTGCAGTCCATGGGGTCGTTGAGGGTTGGACACGACTGAATGACTTCACTTTCACTTTCCACTTTCATGCACTGGAGAAGGAAATGGCAACCCACTCCAGTGTTTTTGCCCGGAGAATCCCAGGGACAGGGGAGCCTGGTGGGCTGCCGTCTATGGGGTCACACAGAGTCGGACACGACTGCAGTGACTTAGTAAGTATTATATTAATCTAGAGATACTGCAGGATATGCATGGGTTATATGCAAATATGCCATTTTATATAAGGGATGCATCCTCAGATTTTGGTCTGTGAGGTTCCTGGAACCAGTTCCCCCTCAGATACCAAGGAATGACTGTCCTAGTTAGATGACATCTGCAATACTGTGTTCAGTTTCCTTCAAGCTTAAATAGTGACAGAAAAGAGTAAAATATGATAGTAAAGGGACTTGAATCATATTATGGATGGCTGAAAGAAATGAAAGTTTCAGGTAAATAAATAATAGCTTTAAAAAATATTTATGATCTGTCATGTGGAAGAGGTATTACATTTGTTCTTATTGCAAGGAGGATTAGGGAAAATGAGTTGGTCAGAAATGTTTACCTTTAAAGTTTCCTTTTTTTTTTTTTTTGCTCTGTGTTGTTAAAGAGGTGAGTTAAAATTTACAGGGACATGTGCTTTAAACTCAACATAAAAGAGCATTGCTCTCAAGCAGTGGAATGAATTGACTGCAATTTGGTAAACTGCTTGTCACCAAGTGTTGTCAGTCAAAGGCTGGATGTGCTTGGGTCCTGTCATCTGTAGGAGGTGAGAGTAGGGAACTCTTAAGGCTCCTCTCTGCTCTAAGATTCAGTGAGATGGGAATGAAAAGATTAGACAATGAGATGAGTGATCTGTTTTGATTTGTTTTGTTTTGTTTTGATTTGGTAAAATTACCAGAAATCAAATTGACATATAAGGAAGTTCTACTGTCTTCTATATATTTCTAGAGTTAGAAAAATCAAAATTTGAGGTACAGAATTTCTGGGAAGGTGAACTGTTCTTTGGCAATCCAATTTGAAGATAATCTTCTAGTTTCTTATGTATAAATCGTGACCAGATACATATTATTAAATAGCCCACATTCAGATGATAGGTGACCACTCATTACTGTCTATATTCCCATCTTACAAACCTTGATTAGGGAGCTGTCTTCTGAAATAATCAAATATACAGTCATCTGATATAGAAGGCCTTGTATCTAGAAAAGATTGTAAAAGTCCATTAGCAGCAAGAAAACAGCTCATTGACTCTTTTACATTTCTTATTTTTATCTTTTTATAAATAAAAATGCTAGATGCTAGCAAATAATGTGCAAATAGTAGTTTAGCTCAATGAAATTAATACAAACAGTTCTCAAATCTTATGAATTTTGTTGCATTTTTGCTATTTATAGGTAAGGTCTAAAAAATGTTCATACTCTTTGGGTCAGCAGTTCCTTTCTAGGAATCTATTACAGATAAATAATTAATCACAAATAGTGAGTTAAAAAGTCTTCATTGTTTACGATAGAAAAAAACGTGAACAAAATAAAATTTTAACAATGGAGTGTATCTAAATAAATTAAGGTTCACTAATACAATGGAATACTTTGCCACCATTTAACATTGAGAGAAATTAATAATATACTGTGATTTTAAATGCAAACATTTAAATCTTGCAAAAAAACCTTGAAGATTTATTTGTCTGTGTGATTAACATGGACTGTACATGTATAGAAAAAATGTCTAAAATAAGTATTCTAAAATATGTTCTTTATTTTTAAATTTTGACATTAAATTTAACAGAAGAATATATAAAAGTTACATATTAAAAGTGACAGATTTTCTTGGCTTATCACCACAAGAAAGAATTTAAAGTATAATGAAGTAACCATCTTAATTATAATAAAATTCCCTCTTAGGTGTGGTTTTTATTTCCATTTCTATTTTTAATTAGCCTACTGCATCGCAGTGGGACATACTAAGAGACAGCACTGGAGTGCTGCAGTCCATGGGGTTGCAGAGTTGGACAAGACTTAGCGACTGAATAATAACAACAATTGCATCATAAACTAAATGGATTTATGTACATTTATACTGGGCTGTGCTTCGTTGCTCAGTCATTTGCAACCACATGGATTGTAGCCTGCAGGGCTCTTCTGTCCGTGGGGATTCTGCAGGCAAGAATACTAGAGTGGGTTGCCATGCCCTCCTCCAGAGGATCTTCCCAATCCAGGGATTGAACCCTGGTCTCTTGCATTATAGGCAGATTCTTTACTGTCTGAGCCACCAAGGAAGCATGTACATTTATATATACTTTTAATCATTACCTGAGATCCTTTTTGAAAATAAGTGTGGTATAAATATATTAAAATATATATACACATAAAATTAAAGAATTATTTTAGATAAAATTAAAATGCTTAAATTACATGAATATTTTTCAAAGGACCTCAAGTAAAGATAATGAGATAAAAATTAAGAAAAAAATACCAGAATATATATTTCTGAATCTCTAACATTTCTGGTATTTTTCTCTTAGAGATTTATATTTATATTTATATTTATATTTATATTTATATCAGACTTAGCAGATTCTCACAGAAGCAAATGAGTAGTCCAAAATTTAATTTCTCTCTTGGCCCATCCTTTATTAATTTATGAAACAAAAGGACCATGATGTTTTTTAAACATAAAATCCCTATATTCTGTTTGGGGAAAAACCTTTCAAATGAGGGATATCTCTCAACCCTCAGCGTGCTTCCTGGACAGCCTGTCCAGACTGTAGACACTGCACCTGTTAACACTGCACTTAACTTGTTTGTTTGTTTGTCTCCCCCTATTAAATGATGAGTTCCTAAGCGGTAAGAAATATAGTACAATATATTCTTAATAACCCTAGCACAAAGCACAGTGATAACCTCCAAGTTGTAATACAAAAAAGTGTTGAGGAGTTAATCGTTTATCAAAGGGTAAAAGCAGAACATTACCTGTCACATCAGAATCTGATTCTTTGTGTCTTTGAACTAAATGTCCTTTATCACAAACCTAATGGAACATAGAACCAGAAGGAAAACAGTACTATATTATAAACATGAAAATGAGGTACATTTTCTACGACTTATGGTAATTTTCAACATTTCTCATTTTATCCTCATAGATTTAGAATGGACAAAAATAATCTTTTAAATCAGTACCTTCTAACATCTTTCACAACACTACTTTTCTTCTCCACCGATGACAGAAGAAAATGTTAAATACTGTATTTTGGCATTAAAGGGAGTTAAAATTTTTTTTACTTCATATAGAACTTATTTATGATGAGAAAGAGACAAAAAGTGTATGCTTTATAATTTCATTTACTTAAGATTAAAGGAAGAGAAGTACAAAATGAATGAAAATATATAAAATTGTATGAAAAAGTATAAGCAATTGCAAAACTGTGTTTATATAGGAAAGCTGAAAAAATAATTTCTCATAGCTTGTAAAAAAAAGTTTACAGTAAGAAGACCATACGCATGACACTGCTGTCTGTCTGTCATGAAAGGAGATACCTTGCCGTCTGACCCAGCTGGACTAAAAGAGACACAAAACACTGTGGAATTGTGACTGCTGGTCTTGAGTAGTGTACACAAATCACGTGAGTGTGAAAACATTCTGAAAGTCTCTTAGTCATGTCCAGCTCTTTGCGACCCCATGGGCTATACAGTCCATGGAATTCTCCAGGCCAGAATACTGGAGCAGGTCCCTTTCCCTTCTCCAGGGGATCTTCCAGACCCAGGTCTGGATCAAACCCTGGTCTCCCACATTGCAGGCGGATTCTTTACTAGCTGAGCCACCAGGCAAGCTGAAAACGTTTTAGATACTTCCAAACTATTTCAAAATTCTCCAAGCCAGGCTTCAACAATACGTGAACTGTGAACTTCCAGATGTTCAAGCTGGTTTTAGAAAAGGCAGAGGAAACAGATCAAATTGCCAACATCGACTGGATCATCGAAAAAGCAAGAGAGTTCCAGAAAAACATCTATTTCTGCTTTCTTGACTATGCCAAAGCTTTTGACTGTGTGGATCACAATAAACTGTGGAAAATTCTGAAAGAGATGGGAATACCAGACCACCTGACCTGCCTCTTGAGAAATCCGTATGCAGGTCAGGAAGCAACAGTTAGAACTGGACATGGAACAACAGACTGGTTCCAAATAGGAAAAGGAGTACGTCATGGCTGTATATTGTCACCCTACTTATTTAACTTATATGTAGTGTACATCATGAGAAACGCTGGGCTGGATGAAGCACAATCTGGACTGCCAGGACAAATATCAATAACCTCAGATATGCAGATGACACCACCCTTATGGCAGAAAGTGAAGAAGAACTAAAGAGCCTCTTGATGAAAGTGAAAAAGTTGGCTTAAAGCTCAATATTCAGAAAACGAAGATCATGGCATCCAGTTCTATCACTTCATAGCAAATAGATAGGGAAACAGTGTCAGCCTTTATTTTTCTGGGCTCCAAAATCACTGCAGATGGTGACTGCAGCCATGAAATTAAAAGATGCTTACTCCTTGGATGGAAAGTTATGACCAACCTAGGCTGCATATTAAAAAGCAGAGATATTACTTTGCCAACAAAGGTTCATCTAGTCAAGGCTATGATTTTTCCAGTAGTCATGTATGGATATGAGAGTTGGATTATAAAGAAAGCTTCTTTTTAGATAAAATTGAATGGCAGTACCACCCCCCCCCCACAAAAAAAAGATATAATCAGCATGAAAATGGGAGGTGGGAGGAAATTGTAAAAATCAAAACTTGATTATTGAAGGGAGAGAGATAAGGAAGTATTCTAGAAAAAATTATGCAAAGTTAAAAGTACCAATATTACATAATCATTATAAAGAATTTAGAGAGACAAAGGGTGAAACTAGGCTGAAGAAAATTCACTTGTAATAAGACTTGATTTGATGAATTCACTGTAATTTTTAGCTCTCCTCCTTTGATTGCAATATGACTGTGAACCATGATAAAACTATTATCTTCATCTCATAGAAAATCACCAGGCCAAGACACTATAAAACTCCTAGAGGAAAACATAGGCAAAACACTCTCCGACATAAATCACAGCAGGATCCTCTATGACCCACCTCCCAGAATATTGGAAATAAAAGCAAAAATAAACAAATGAGACCTAATTAAAATTAAAAGCTTTTGCACAACAAAGGAAACTATAAGGAAGGTGAAAAGACAACCTTCAGAATGGGAGAAAATAATAGCAAATGAAGCAACTGACAAAGAATTAATCTCAAAAATATACAAGCAACTCCTGCAGCTCAATTCCAGAAAAATAAATGACCCAATCAAAAAATGGGCTAAAGAACTAAACAGACATTTCTCCAAAGAAGACATACACATGGCTAACAAAAACATGAAAAGATGCTCAACGTCACTCATTATTAGAGAAATACAAATCAAAACCACAATGAGGTACCATTTTACGCCAGTCAGAATGGCTGCTATCCAAAAGTCTACAAGCAATAAATGCTAGAGAGGGTGTGGAGAAAAGGGAACCCTCTTACACTGTTGGTGGGAATGCAAACTAGTACAGCCACTATGGAGAACAGTGTGGAGATTCCTTAAAAAACTGGAAATAGAACTGCCATATGACTCAGCAATCCCACTGCTGGGCATACACACTGAGGACACCAGAAATGAAAGAGACACGTGTACCCCAATGTTCACTGCAGCACTGTTTATAATAGCCAGGACATGGAAGCAACCTAGATGTCCATCAGCAGACGAATGGATAAGAAAGCTGTGGTACATATACACAATGGAATATTACTCAGCCATTAAAAAGAATACATTTGAATCAGTTCTAATGAGGTGGATGAAACTGGAGCCTATTATACAGAGTGAAGTAAGCCAGAAAGAAAAACACCAATACAGTATGCTGCTGCTGCTAAGTCGCTTCAGTAGTGTCCGACTTTGTGTGACCCCATAGATGGCAGCCCACCAGGCTCCCCCGTCCCTGGGATTCTCCAGGCAAGAACACTGGAGTGGGTTGCCATTTCCTTCTCCAATGCATGAAAGTGAAAACTGAAAGTGAAGTCTCTCAGTCATGTCTGACTCCTAGCGACCCCATGGACTGCAGCCTACCAGGCTCCTCTGTCCATGGGATTTTCCAGGCAAGAGTACTGGAGTGCGGTGCCATTGCCTTCTCCGCCAATACAGTATACCAACACATATATATGGATTTTAGAAAGATGGTAATGATAACCCTGTATCTGAGACAGCAAAAGAGACACAGATATATAGAACAGTCTTTTGGACTCTGTGGGAGAGGGCGAGGCAGGGATGGTTTGGGAGAATGGCACTGAAACATGTATATTATCATATGTGAAATGGATCGCCAGTCCAGGTTTGATGCATGATACAGGGTGCTCGGGGCCGGTGCACTGGGATGACCCAGAGGGATGGAATGGGGAGGGAGGTGGGAGGGGGGGTTCAGGATGGGGAACACATGTACACCCATGGCAGATTCATGTCAATGTATGGCAAAACCAATACAATATTGTAAAGTAATTAGCCTCCAAAAAAAATAAATAAGAAAATCACCAAGCCAGTGTCCTTATGGTTGGTTGGTTTAGCTGCCAAGTCATGTCCGACTATTGCGACCCCATGGACTGTAGCCTGCCAGGCTCCTCTGTCCATGGGATTCTCCAGGCAAGAATACTGGAGTGGGTTGCCATTTCCTCCTCCAGGGGATCTTCCCAACCCAGGAATCAAACGTGGGTCTCCTGCATTGCAGGCAGATTCTTTACCAACTGAGCTACAATCAACTCTTAGTGTCCTTTATGAATGTGATCTATAAATTCTCATTTTTTGTTTTTAAATATTTATTTTTAATTGGAGGATAATTGCTTTACAATATTGTGTTGGTTTCTACCATAATGATCTATAAATTCTAATCACAGTAATCTACAAGTATTTGTTTTTGCTTAAAGTCTGCAAGATTAATTACTCAAAGTATCCTGGTAGGGAATAAAGGTTACTAAAATAGTTTAATACTTTTTAAGGGATACATTGATATCTTATAAGCAATCATTTAAGAAATAGTTGAAGAGCATGAGCTTAATATGACCTCAGGCATTAAACTCAGTTAAGATGATAATGTTCACTCTTTTTACCAAATATTATTAAAAAATGAGAAAAAAAATTCAAAAGTTCTTGGAAAAGTAGATTCTGTTAATCCACATTTGGCAGATGGCAGTGTATTTGCTGCTGTATCTGCTGAATGAACTTGTCTTGGCTAACCTTAGATTTCCCACTGGATTACTATTATTAACACCAAAAATATTTGAGTAGAAATCTTCTAACCTGAGGCTGGTATTCAGGTTGACTTCTGGGCTCTCTGCAGGTAATAGATGCTTTATGGACTGACCGATGGGATCCAAAGAGGATTTTTTTCTGGATCTCATCGACTTGGGATGTTGTCCTTCATCCGTGTTTGTCAGGCTTATTTCCTAATTAGACAGTTCTTTTGATCTCTGGGTAGGGTACTAATCCTTCCCCTACCCTTTCCATCCCTGACCACACTCTCTGGGAGGGCAGTGGTTTTGGCAGAAATCTCTCTGACTCCTTCCCTGACTATACCCAGCTGTTAAATTCTGCTAATTTCTGGCTGGTAGGTCTATTGCTGTAGCAATGCCTTGGGGGTATAAATTGCTCTACAGGCTAATTCAATCAAATCTGCGTTCCTCTGAAGGGATAATTTGCCAGGTCAGGGTTTCAGATTTATACTGACCCTGCCTTAGACTCCTCCTACCTGTTCCCCTGCCCCCAGTTCTGTGAACTAGCCAGCCTATACGTTTGGCCCATATCTCCAAAGAATCTACCAATCTAATTCAAATCGCCTTTCTCTATATTTCAATTTTTGAGAATGCTGTTAATTAAGCTTGAATTTCTCCAGGATCTGTTGCAAATTAAGTCTTTTACTTTGGGAAGACATTAGGAGCTGTGTTGTATCTGGTCTGCTGTGTCATCTAACATCTCTGTTGCCTTACTGACCTTCTGTCTAGAAGTTCTGTCCACTGATGTCAGTAACAGTCTCCTACTATTACTGTATGCTTGTAGGTCTTTCCCTTTATGTCTGCTGGTACCTGTTTTATGTATTTAGGTGATCCTGTATTGAGTACATTTGTGTTAACAAGTGTAGTATCTTCTACTTGTATTGTTCCTTTTATCATTATATAATGTCCTTTGTTTTTCCTTATGGCCTTTGTTTTAAAGTCTGTTTCATCTGATACAAGTATTGCTAGCCCTGCTTTCTTATTGTTTCCATTTGGATGAAATGCCTTTTTCCATCCCCTCACTTTTAATCTTTATCTTTTCCCCTAAAGTGAGTCTCTTGTAGGTGGCATATTTTTTATTCAATCTGCCACTCTGTCTTTTGATTACAGAATTTAGTCCACTGACATTTAAAGAAATCATTAATAAAGTATGTACTTACTGCCATTTTAAACATTTGTTTTCCAGTTTTTGTAGTTATTTCTTCTTTTTGTTTTCCCTTTTGTGGTTTGATGGCTTTCTTCTGTATTATGCTCGAGTTCCTTTCTTTTTGGTTTTTGAGAATCTATTGTACCTTTTTGATGTGTGGTTACCTTGGTTTTCAAGTGTTAACCCATAACTGTATCTTACGTGTTCTAAATGAATAGTCATACAAGTTCAAACACATTCTAAAAGATCTACATTTTTATATTCTCCTCCTCAACATTTTGTGATTTTGGTTTATTTTACATTTTGATGCTTATCCTTTTACTATTAATTGTAATTATAGTTGCTTTTACAATTTGTTTTTGGATTGCTTTAATCTATGTACTAACTTCGGAGAAGGCAATGGCACCCCACTCCAGTACTCTTGCCTGGAAAATCCCATGGACAGAGGAGCCTGGTAGGCTGTAGTCCATGGGGTCGCAAAGAGTCAGACACGACTAAGCAACTTCACTTTCACTTTTCACTTTCATGCATTGGAGAAGGAAATAGCAACCCACTCCAGTGTTCTTGCCTGGAGAATCCCAGGGACGGGGGAGCCTGGTGGGCTGCCATCTCTGGGGCTGCACAGAGTTGGACACGACTGAAGCGACTTAGCAGCAGCAGCAGCAGCATGTACTAACTTACTGCTACTAAGCTGCTTTAGTCGTGTCCAACTCTGTGCGACCCCATGGACGGCAGCCCACCAGGCTCCCCCGTCCCTGGGATTCTCCAGGCAAGAACACTGGAGCGGGTTGCCATTTCCTTCTCCAAAGCATGAAAGTAAAAAGTGAAAGTGAAGTCGCTTAGTCGTGTCCGACTCTTTGCGACCCCATGGACTACAGCCTACCAGGCTCCTCTGTCCATGGGATTTTCCAGGCAAGAGTACTGGAGTGGGGTGCCGTTGCCTTCTCCGATGGACTGAAGTGATGTTCAGTCTTTTTATATATTTGCCTTTCCTGTTGTTATTCCCCTTTCCTATAGATACTTGCTTCTTTTCTATATACAGAAGATCTCTCAATATCTCTTTTAGGTTAGGCTTAGCATTGCTGTACTCTTAGTTTTTGCTTATCTGAGAAATTCTTTCTCCATCTATTCTAAATGATACTCTTGCTGGGTGGAGTATCCCAGGTTGCAGAGTTTTCTCTTTCAGGACTTTGACTATATCATGCCACTTACTTCTGACCTGCACAGCTTTTGCAGAGAAATCAACCTTATAGGGGTTTCCTTGCAAGTGACTGTTTTTCTCTTCTTGCCTCGAGAATCCTCTTTAACTTTTGCCATTTTAACTGTGTCTTGGTTTGGGTCTGCTTATCTTCTATGGGACTCTCTATGCTTCCTATACCTGGATATCTGTTTCCTCTTTTAGATTCTAGGAAATTTTCAGCCATAATTTCTTTAAAAACAGTTTTGATCCTCTTTTCTCTCTATTCTCCTTCTGGTACCAAAATTATGCATAGGCTGGCATTCTTTATGCGGCTTCCCTGGTGGCTAAGACTGTAAAAAATCTGCCTGCAATTAAGGAGATGTGGGTTTGATCCCTGGGTCGAGAATATGCCCTAGAGAAGGGAATGGCTACCCACTCCAGTATTCTTGCCTGAAGAATTCCATGGACAGAGGAGCCTGGTCAGCTACAGTCCATGTGATCACAAAGAGTTAGACACGACTGAGCAAGGCACTCTATAATATCCAACAGCTCTTGTATATGGCTTTCATTCCCCCCCACCCCCCAATTTGGCTTTCTGTCTGCTGTTCTGATTGGGTGATTTCCATTATTCTGTCTTCCAGATCACCTGGGTTCAGTAAGGCTCTGCTGCCCTTAACTATGTGCTCTGTCTCAGAGGAGGTGAGTGCTGAAGCAAGTGGGGCCCACGTGGTCACAGTGAACCTGTGTCAGTGAAGTCGCCTGCAGTTCTGCCCAGAGGCAGCCCGAGGTCGTGTCCCTTCTCCGTTGTGTTTGTCCCAGACTAGTTCTAGGCTGGGGCTGAGAGGTTGGGGTGCTGTAGCTGCAGGAATGGAGGTCCCTATGCTGCCACCTGGGGCCCTGGCTGCCTCTGTGGGAGTGCCCCCCAGGGCTTCTCCGCCCCACATCCAGCTCCAAGCTGGGGTGTGAGGTGGGGAGGACCAGGGAAAGGAGCCGCTCTGTATTCCTCCTCAGGGATGTCTGGTAGAGACATGCGGTTCTGGATGCCACTTGGTGTGCATGCCAACAAAGTCTGTTGCCACAGTACCCGTGCCCCACATGCAGGTGCTGACAGCTTGTGCTCCACTGTGCATGCAGCTTCGGTTGTACAATATAAGAGGTCTTCTGCCCGGTTCCCGTCGGTTTTCTGTGAGAACTGTTCCACAGGTGGTTGTATTTTTGATGTGTTTGTGAAGAGAGATGAGCTCCACATCCTTCTACTCTGCCATCTTGCTGCACTTATGCAAAATTTCTAATAGGAGTGTCACGCTGAGAGTGGGGACAGTGGCACTTTTCTTTCAGTGGTACCCCACTTTCAAAGCTAAGAAGTCGGTGGGAAGAGGGCAGTAGTCTCAGGTCTTCTCTATGTGCTTCTTCCAGTGTGGAACTAACACTTTACTAACCAAGATAGAGCCAGTTAGGACCAAAGTATTTTCAGTGATGTAGCATCCAAACTAGAGCCTTATTTTCAAGAACGGGGTCTGGATAGATAGAAAGAAGGGAGTCCCCCACCTCTTGGCTGCACTTACCTGGAACTTAGCTTTAGCAATAGGTAGCTGGAGACAGAGTAAGAAATTCAAGTGCCCTGCCCCTACTGGTATATGATAGCCCTTTGTCTGGTATCTGGGGGGAGAGGGGACCCTGTGTCCTCCACTGCAGAGTATCAGTGAGCTGGGGCCAGGGGGTGTGCAGAGTCTTGATTCAAATACCACAGGTTCTGGGGGGTTTTTTGTTGTTGTTATTTTTTGTTTTTATCATAGTTTAGATTTTCCTGAGTAGATGTTTTTTTCATTTGCTGTATGCCCCAGGACCATTTCCAGAAACTTTAAATTAAAAAAAAATAATAATTTTCACCAATTTTTGCTGGTGAAAGGGTTTCAGAGCTCCTCCTGCTGTCATGATGAAAGGCAATCTCAGCACCACCTGTTTTATACTCTTGTATTCCCCATTAAGTTTTCTAAGTTTTATCTCTTCTTGCTATCCTGAATGCCTCTTTGTAAGAGACCTTAAATAGTTTTCTGAGTAAGGTAATTATAAGTGAAATTTAAATATAGAACCTTAATAAGACCCATCTCTCACCTGCCAAGACTCTTTTGTAGTTTTATAAATAGTAAGTAATATGAGCAAAATTTTAATCATTAAGTTTTCCTGGGGAAAAATCATTAAGCTTTCCTGGGTGTAAGAGGAAATAACTTGCCATTCTCTTGTTTTTTCCAAACAGCCATTAGCAAACATATCAATGAATATTTACCTCTTGTTCTTCTTCTCTGATGTTTTGATGTCTTTCTATGGTAGAGTTTCTTTCCTTCTTTGTTTTTAGTTGTTTTTTCTTGGTTTTTATCTAGGTAAGAGATTCATATTTAATCAGTGTATCAAAGATAGTATGTATGCAGATATAAAACTATTTTGAGACTTCTAGGAAGGTGAAGTACTTTTTCTTTTCTCTCCTTTCCACTAAGTACAACTAAAACCCCTGGCTGTTATATACAAAGTAAACACAAGAGGCTCTGAAAGGAGAAGAGGAGGCAGACGATGAGGGATTTCAGGAGCAGAAGGGCTGCCTGATGGTGAGTAGTTCTGTGTGTTTTCTTTTTGCCTCATCTATCCCAGCCTTAGAGCTGGAGAAGCCAGAAACCCAGAAGTGCCAATGAGTGAAGATAAAATGCCTGAACACTTCCCAAATTTGATCAAAGATGTGAAGGTAACTATCAAAGAATCTCAGTCAACTTCAAGTTAGATAAAATGCCCACACTAAGTCACATAAACTTTGAAAGCAGTAAGACTGAAGCAAACTGTTACCTGCAAGGGATCCTCAATAAGATCATTGCCAATTTCTCAGAAACTTTGGAAGCCAGAAGACAATGCAGAATTTAAAGGAAAAAACAAAACAAAACAAAAAACCCCCAGCAGAATGGTCCTTCAAAATTTAGGGAGAAATTAAGACATTTCCAGATAAACAAAAGCTGAGGGAGTTTGTGACCACTTGACATGCCTTGAAAGAAATGCTCAAGGGATTTCTGCAAGGTTAAATGAAAGGGCACTAGGTAGTAACTTGAAGCTGTAGAGAAAAATAGAGGTCTAAATGAAGGTAATAAATACATGGGAAATTATGAACGTTAGTATTATTGTAATAATGATTTGAAACAGATCTGTCATCTACATGAAAAAAAGTGTTAGTTGCTCAGTTGTGTCCAACTCTTTGGGACTCCATGGACGGTAGGCCACCAGGCTCTGTCCATGGGCTTCTCCAGGCAAGAACACTGGAGTGGGTTGCCTTGCCCTCCTCCAGGGAATCTTCCCAATCCAGAGATTGAACCCAGGTCTCCTGCATTGCAGGCAGATTTTTTACCATTTGAACTAGCTGGGAAGCCCCACATGATTATGTCTACATGATTAAAGAGGAAAAAAAAGTAAAGAAAAAAAAAAGCATTTATTAGTCTAAAAGCTAATACTACTATTACTTTAGCCTATAAAATTTTAAGTCGCTCAGTTGTCTGATCTTTGCGACTCCAAGGACTATAGCCCACCAGGCTCCTTTGTCCATGGAATTTTCAGGCAAGAATACTGCAGTGGGTTGCCATTTCCTTCTCCAGGGGATCTTCCCGACTCAGGGATTGAACCTGGGTGTCCCACATTGTGGGCAGATTCTTTATTGTCTGCGCCACCAGGGAAGCCCTGTAACCCCAAACCTTATTTGTTACATAATTTAGGAGACTAATACACTTAAAGAAATATTAGTTTATGTTTTTGGGCACACAATGTATAACTATGTAATTCTATGACGTATACAACTGAAAGCGTGGGGGTACAGCTATAAAGGAACAGTTTTTGTATGTTTTGAAGTTAAGTTGGTATAAATTCAAATTAGACTGTTATAACTTTAGGATAGTAAATATAATCACCATGGTGAAAGCAAAGAAATGATTTATAAAATATACACAAAAGGAAATAAGAAAGGAACTGAAACATTTCACCACAAAAAATCAACTAAGCACAAAAGAAGACAGTAATGCAGGAAAAGGAGGAACAAAAATACTATAAGACATATTGAAAACAGCACAAGGACAGAAGTCAGTCTCTTTATCAGGAATTATTTCCATTGGATTAATGGATTAAATGGATATTAATGGATAATAATATGGATATTATTAATGGATAATACATGGATATTATTAATGGATAAATGGATTAAACTCTCCAATCAAAACAGAGCGATTGGGAGAATGGATAAAAACACATGATCCAACTATATGCAGTCTTAAAAGACTCAGAAAGATCCAAACACAGAAACTGGTTGAAAGTGAAAGGAAAGAGATATCCTATGCAAACAGCAACCCACAGAGGCAGAGGAGGCTCTATTAGACAAACACAGACTAAATTTTAAAACATTACTGGAAACTACTTTTAAAAGGACATTACAGGTTAATAAAAAATTCAATACAACAATAATATATAACAATTATAAATATTTACATACCTAATGATCATCAAAATATATGAAGCAAAATAGAACCGAAGGGAAAAACAGACTGTTCTACAATAATAGTTCAGTTCAGTTCAGTTCAGTTCAGTCGCTCAGTCGTGTCCGACTCTGCGACCCCATGAATCGCAGCATGCCAGGCCTCCCTGTCCTCACCAACTCCCGGAGTTCACTCAGACTCACGTCCATCGAGTCAGTGATGCCATCCAGCCATCTCATCCTCTGTCGTCTCCTTCTCCTCCTGCCCCCAATCCCTCCCAGCATCAGTCTTTTCCAATGAGTCAACTCTTCGCCTTCAATACCCTACTTACAATAATATGGAACCAATCAGAAGGTTGTAAAGAAAAAGGATTTAACACATTAAATCATCTAAACTTAACAGACATACACAGAAGACTGTACCCAACAACAGAGTATACATTTCTCCTCAGTTGCATATAGGACATTTTCCAGGATAGAACAGATGTTAGGCCACCAGTTGAGTTGTAATACAGTTTAATAGATAGTATACAAAGTATCTCCCTCTGACCACAATGGGATGAAGTTAGAAATAAATAACAGAAGAAAATCTAAAATATTCAAAAACTTGTGGAAATTATACACACACTTTTTTAAAAAATGGATCAAAGAAGTCACAAGGGAAATTAGAAAATACAGAGTTGAATAAAAATGAAAACACAACAGAGTGAAATTCATGGGACACAGCATAAGTGGCACTGAGGAGGGAATTTATATCCATAATCACATTAAAAAAAATTCACAGATGGCAGAAGGAAGTAATAAAGATTAGAGCAGAGATAAATAAATGAAATAGAAAAACTGAAGAAAATGAATCAAAAGGTCAACAAGGTTGACAAATCTTTAGCTAAATGGACTAAGGAAAAGACAAATTACTAAAATCAGAAATGAAAGTGAGGATATTAGTATCAATTCTATACAAATATAAAGGGTTATAACAAAGTCTTGTGAACAAGTGTATGCCAACAAGTTGGATAACCAAGATGAAATGGATAAATTCCTAGAAACACAGAACTTACCAAGAGCATCTCATGAAGAAATAGAAAATATGAATAGACAAGTAACTAGGTTAAGGAGACTGAAATCAGTAATCAAAATTCTCCCAACTAACAATAAAGCCCCGATGGTTTGTTGGGTGAATTCCACCAAATATTTAAAGAACAACTAATGCTGATCTTTCTCAAACATTTCTAAAAAATTTTGAAGAGGAAGGAACATTTTGTAATTTATAAGGCCAGAGTTACCCTGATACCAAAGCTATACAAAGACACTACAAACAAGAAAAGGAAGCTATATAGACCAGTATCCCTTATGAACACGCTCAACATCACTAATAATTAGGGAAATGCAAATCAAAGCCACAGTGAGGTGGTATCTCACACCTATTAGAATGGCCAATATTAAAAAACAAACAAACCAGAAAATAACGAGTGCTTGCAAGCATGTAGGTACAGTAGAGCCTGCATGCACTGTTGGTGGGAATGTAAAATGGTATAACTGCTGTGAAAAACAGTATGGAGGTTCCTCAAAAAATTCAAAGTAGAATCACCGTAGGATCCAGTAGTTTCCTTTTGGGGTACACACCCAAAAGAATGAAGAGCAGCAGCATCTTGAGGAGATGTGTGATCATATTCACAACAGCTAGAATGTGGAAGCAACCTTAAGTTTCCACTGAGAGATGAGTTAGCAAAATTCAGTGTAAACATACAATAGCATATTATTTAGCCTTATAAAGGAAAGAAATTCTGAAATATGCTACAATATAGATGAACCTTGAGGACATCATGCTCGATGAAATAAGCCAGTCACAAAAAGACAAACATTGTGCAATTCCACTTATATGAGGTACTTAGCACGGCAAAATCCATGAAGAAAGAAGAGTACACAGTGGTTTCCAAGAGACATGGGAGCAGAGAATGGGGAGTTACTAAGGCTGTAGAGTTTGCTTTTCAAGATGATAAGAGTTATGGGATGGTGGTGATGGTTGTACAACAGTGTGAATGTACTTGTACCAATGAATTATACAGTTAAAAAGGTGTTAAGATGGTAAATGTTATGTGTAATTTTACTACAATAAAAAAACCAATCTCTATATTTTTGAGGGGCTACTGGAAAAGAGGGTATATACCAGACTTAGAATTGTGAGAATGAGAGGCTAGAATTCCATTTTGCCTGCAAGAGAGGAGAGTCTGAGAATAGAACCAACCCAGAAGAGGCAGAAATAACATTAAAATGGAGAAAAAATTTTGCATCCTGGTGTATTCTTTGAGCCCCTTATTTAAGCCATGGCTAAAGCCAGCCTTATCCCTAGACTATTTCCCTTACTAAACCGACCAATTCCCCTTTTAGCTAAGCCATCTTTTGGAACAGTTTTTTGTTTCTTTGCAATGGATGGACTTCTAATACACACCCTCAGAATATGATTTAGTAGGTAGAGAAGAAAACAATCTCCATGTCACTAAGTGGAAGCTCCATCTTGTAGCTCAGGCCTGGAATTCTGGAGACCTCTTTCTCTCCTTTGTATTTTTCAAATTTGTACCCAAGCCATCAGCAAATTCTCTAGACCCTGTCAGATGTATCTAACATCTGGTCACGTCTCATTGTCTCTACAGCTACCACCTTGGTCCAGCTACCACTTCTTCTTGCCTGGGTAACTGCAATAGCCCCTTAAATGGTTTCCCCTCGTGATTCATCGTTCTGCTCTCAACACAGCAGCCAAAGTGACCTTGCTAATACAAAGCCCATCATGTTACTCCTCTAACCCAAACTCTCCAAACTCAAGAGTAAAAACTGAAGTCCTAAGCCAGGTTTTACATGATCTATTCCACCTGCTCCCCAGTGTCCAACACCTATTTCACGTTCTCTTACTCCTGTTCTCTTTGTTCAATCTTCTCTACCCAGATTAGTATCCTTGGTCTTCCAAAAGATAACAGACATGTTCCTTCCTCATGGCCTTTGCACTTCTAGTACTCCTAGTCTAGGAATAGGTCCCTCCTAGATCATTCCCCAAGTTTTACTCTCCTTACTCCCTTGATGTTAGATTTAGACATAGGAATTTATTTAGCCAGTGGAATGATACACAGGAACTTTAAACATACTTTCATGGTTTGGCATGCCTCCTGAACTCTTGTGATTTACCATGAGAGAAACCATGAGAGAACATGCCCCAGCTGGCTGCTGGTATCTATGTAGAAGGAAGAAATGTAGACCAGACCTGAATCAGCCCACAGTCTGGACATGAGTTCAGTGGATCCCTGGTCAGTCCAATATAGCCATAGATGACCCCCAAACAGGAAAAAAGATATTTGCTAATATAAGCTATTGACATTCTGAGAATTGTTTTAATGAATAAAATATGAATAGTTTAGACCTGATACCTAAAAGTGGGATGCTGTCCTAATAAAACCTAAACTATGTGGCAATCATTGGCTTGGTGACTAAATAACAGGTGGTTACAGGAAGGCAGAAAACACAAGTTATGTAGAGGTGACGCATTTAGTGAAACTGCCTTCTGTGAGAGAAGATGTGCCTAACAAACCTGAGTCACTGGACAAAGAGACTTTGAGGCAGAAAGTTTATAGAGTTATGAGTTGGTGGTTGCTAGCTTCATTTGATAAGGTGCTACAAGAAAGAATTCAGCTCAAAAATACTTGAATAAAAAAATGGAATTGAGAGGGAAAACAGCCCCAAATTCTAGAATTTGTAGGTTGGCTTCAATAACCTTGAGGCAAAGATCAAATCAACATTAATGGCTTTCACATCTGTGGTAGACAATCTCTAAGATGACCTCTGATGATCCCTGTCTGTTAGCATTCATGCTCTCCTGTGGCCCTAGGTATTGGGCTCAGCCTGGTGACTCACTTCTAATGAATGGTATATGGCAAAAGCGGTGGGATTCTGCTTCTGGGATGAGGCTACAAGGAGACTGTGCCTCTAGCCTGTGTGCCCTCTTCTACTGTCTTACTTGCTCGTTCACATGAAAGCCAGATACATGTTGTGAGCTGTCATACAAGAAGAACACATGGTAAGGAACCAAGGGAGACTTCAGCCCTCAGCCAACAAGGAACTGAGTCCCTCAGCTCAGCAGCCTGTGAGGAGCTGAATCTTATCGCCAACCATGTAAGTGAACTCGAGAAATGGATCCTTCCTCAGTCAAGTCTTCATGATTCCACAGCCTTACCAATACCTTCATTGCAGTCTTTTCAGAGAACTTAGGAACCCAGATAAGTCACTCCTGGATTCTGATCCCAGAGACTATGTGATAATAAATGTTTATCATTTTAAGTTGCAGAGGTTTGGGGTAATTAGTTACTCAGCAAGAGGAAATGAATACAATATCTGTCTTGGTCCATTCACCTGCTCTAACAAAACAGTTACCACAGACTGGGTGTCTAATAAAAAAAGAAATTTATTTCTCATATTTCTGAGGCTGGAAGGTTGAGATGAGGATGTGGTATGGTCAGGTGAGAGCTTCTTTTTGGTTTGTGGACTGTCTGTTGCATCCTAACAAGGCAGAAGGGGCTAGGGATCTCTCTGGGCCCTCTTTTACAAGGTGCTAATCCCATTCAGATGGCTCGGCCCTCATGACACAATCACCCCCCAAAGGCCCCACCTTCTAGTACCATAATACTGGGCATTATAATGTCAACATATGACTTCTGGGAGACAGAAGTATCCAGACCATTCCACCACTAAACCTCCCACATTGACATCCTTCTCAAAAGCAAACTTCATTCATTCCATCCCAACAACCCCTAATGTCTTAACTCATTCCAGTATCAACTCGAAACTCCAAAGTCCTAGCTAAATATCATCTAAATCAGATATGGATGAAACTCAAAATACGATTCATCCTAAGGTAGATTTCCTGTCCAGTTGTGAAACTATGACCAAGTTATGTGCTTCCAAAGTACCACCGAGGGACAGGCATAGGATAGACATTCCCATTGTAAAAGGGAGAAAAAGCAAAGAAGGATGAGGTGATGGGTCCCAGGCAAGCACAAAACCTAGTAAAGCAGATTCAGTGAGATCGTCATGGTCATGAATAATCCTCGTGCCTCCGTGATCTGCCTTCTGGACCCACTGGGGTGGCAGTATCATCCAGCAGCTTGGCAGGCTGCCACTCATACCTGGCTCTCTGTCAGTATTCTGTCCACACCACAGTGCACAGCTCCAGACAGCCCACCTCCATGGCCTTCAACAGAAGCCATCTGCCCTGTTAACACCTAGGCGTTAGCGTCCCTGATGATCTCTTAGTCCCTTTGGGGCTTTTAAAAATTTATCTTGCTGACACAAACAGATGGAAAAATACACTGTGTTCTGGGATTAGAAGAATTAATATTGTTAAAATGACCATAACTATCCATGGTAACCTACAGATTCAATGCAATCACTATCAAAATACCAATGGCACTTTTCACAGAACTAGAATAATTTAAAAATCTGTATGCAAACACGGAAGACCCTGAATAGCCAAAACAATCTTGAGAAAGAGGAACAGAGCTGAAGGAATCATGCTCCCTGACTTCAGACTGTACTACAAAGCTTTAGTAACCAAAATATGGTACTAGCACAAAAATAAATACAAAGACCAATGGAACAAAACAGAGAGCCCAGAAATAAACCCACACACGTATGGTCAACTAATCTACAACAAAGGAGGCAAGAATATGCAATGGAAAAAAGAGTCTCTTCAGAAGGCAGGGGTGGGAAAACTGGACAGCTACACGTGAAAGAATGAAATCAGAACATTCGCTAATACCACATACAAAAATACACAAAAAATGGATTACAGACCTAAATGTAAGACCAGAAACCATAAAACTCCTAGAGGAAGGCACAGGCAGGACAGTCTGACATAAATTGTACCAATATTTTTTATATCTATCTCCTAAAGCAAAGGAAATAATAATAAATGGGATCTAATTAAAATCATTTGCACAGCAAAGGAAAGCAAAAACCAAAGAAAAGACAACCACCTACTGAGTGGGAGAAAATATTTTACAAATGATGTAATTGATAAGGGTTAATATTCAACATATATAAACTGCCATATAACTCAACATCAAAACAACAACCCAATTTAAAAAATGTGCAGAAGAACTGAATAAACATTTTTCTAAAGAGAAAATGCAGATGGCCAACAAGCACATGAAAAGATGCTCAACACAGCTAATCATCAGGGAAACCACGATGAAATATCAACCTCACACCTGTCAGAATGGCTATCATCAAAAACACAAATGACAAGTGGTGGCAAGATTGTGGAGAAAAGGGAACTCTCAAGCACTACTGGCAGGAATGTAAATTTGTGCATCCGCTACAGAAAACAGTATGGAGGTTTCTCAAAAACAGAACTACCACATGACCCAGCAGCTTCACTCCTGGGTATATATCCGGAAAAAAAAAAAGAGCACTCGTTTGAAAAGATAACAATCCTTCCAATGTTCACAGCAACATTATTTACAGTTGGCAAGATAAAGAAGCAATCAAGTGTCCATTAACAGATGAATGGGTAAAGAAAATGTGGTGTGTGTGCGCGCGCGCGCGGGTGCATGGACTACTACTTAGCCATAAATAAGAATGGAATTTTGTCATTTGCAGCAACATGGATGAACTTGGAGGGTATTATGCTGAGTGGAATAAGTCAGAGAAAAACAAATACTGAATGATATTACTTGTATGTGAATCTAAAAAATGTGAAAATAGTGAATGTATTCTAGTGAATATAACAAAAAAGAAACAGACTCACAAATACACAGAACAAACAAGTGGTTACCAGTGGGGAGAGAAGGGAAGAGGGAGAATACAGGGATAGGGGATTAAGAGGTACAAACTATTATGTATAAAATAAGCTACAAGGATAATTGTACAACATGGGGAGTATAACCAATATTTTATAATAACTGTAAATGGAGTGTAACCTTTAAAAATTGTGGATCACAATACTGTATACCTGTAACTTTGTACATCAACTATACTTCAATAAAAAACAAAAAACCTGTCAAACTTGTGAAGAACATTACACATTTCTCAGCTACAGAGCTCTGTAGTATTGAAGCCATACTGTAAAACTCAAGAAGTTCTGATAGCCTTCCTTTTATTCTATGTCTCCGTCCCCTTCAGTTCAAGCTTGTCTTAGTCACCTCTTAATACCATCACATTGGGGGTCAGGGTTTCAACATGTGTATTCAGTGGTGGGGCACAAACATTCAGTACACAAAACCACCTAAACTCCCTAATCCTCCTCCTGCTCTAATTTCCTCCTTAGGCACTTCTCATCATCTAACACATCATACATTTTACTTGCTCAGTTGGTAAAGAATCCACTTGCAATGCAGGAGACCCCAGTTTGATTCCTGGCTTGGGAAAATCTGCTGGAGAAGGGAAAAAGCTACCCACTCCAGTACTCTGGCCTGGAGAACTCCACAGACTTTATAGTCCATGGGGTTGCAAAGAGTCAGACAGGACTGAGTGACTTTCACATTTTACTTACCAACTAGAATATAAGCTATGATGGGAAGGATTTTTTTTTTTTTTAATTTTGTTCACTGATCTATTCTCAAGCATGAAGTCAGAGCTCAGTACATAGCTGTTAAGTAAATAAATAAATGAATATAGAACTAACAGTCAGGCAATGTATGTTATGCTAACAACTCTTATTAACAAGTAGTATGGCTTTTGAAAAGTAATTTAATCTCTCTGGATCTTAATTTTTCTCATCAATAAATCAAGGGTATTAAAAGAGTCTAAGATTAGAAAATTCTATGATTTAAGGATATGGTACATAATAAGAAAGTAACAATTATGCTATACAATAATTTATACAACTGCAGACTCTTTTTTTTTGCCTGGTTGTTAGTTATAGTAAGAAGAGTACCTATTTGGCATACCCATATCATAGGCATAAATTTTCAATCGTACCTGAGAATTTAACTTGAGAAGATCAGTCTGAGAGTCATTGGATTCTGAACTGTCAGAGGCATGGCTACTACAAAAAATAATAAATTACTTTACATAATGTTTTGGTGGTGTTTTAAAATTTCAACTGTTACTTTTACTTTATTATGTCATTGGAATGGCAGAAATAGTTCTAGTTATAAAAAGGATGTTTACAAAGGTGGTGTAGATGTTTGATAGTTCTAGGCATTAGAAGAGAATATTAGAGGAATGATGACTGAAATTGATTGGATCATGTCAAACTAGAAGAGAGTATTAGAGGAATGATAACTGAAATTGATTGGATCATGTCAAATATAAACAAATTCATGAGTTCGAAATGATACTCTATCTGCAAACAAACTTTTGAGTCACCATTGGAGGTTACAGGGGCACTAACTCAAAGTCTGAAAACTTATAAAGGTTAAGAATCAAACATTTGTTCTGATTTTCCTATAGGAACTGCACTAAAATTAGTACCTTCCTTCTTCCAGTAACATTCCCTTGGCATTAAATTTTGCACTTATCATTCACTAACTTAGATTATTTATATGGTGTCTCTATAAATGTGTCGATTCTCTGTGGGTAATGACAGCATTAAAAACAATTTGAGATGTCTTTCACATATAGTACATAGTGGGTACTCAATATCATTTGAATAAATGAAGTCTTGATAAGTTCTGGCTGAAGTAACGTGCATGGGGAAAATTTTCCTCAATCTCTAGCCAGGATTTTCAGTACAGACTGACAATTACATCCTTGAATTGTTATAACAGGCCTTCCCTAACCAGGAATGGAACCCTGGTCGTGGTGGTGAGAGTCGAATCCTAACCACTAGAGAGCATGTAGAATAACACAGCAAATTACATTACTTTCACTATCTTGACCTACCTAGTCTCTAGATCCAATGTAATTTCTTTCAGAGAAGTATCTGAATCATCAATGACTTTTTCCAAGTTTATATGTTTCTCCATTTCGTCTAATTCTTTCAGGCATTGATAGTACTAGGGGAAAATGATAGGTAAGTTAATTATAAATAACTTATTTCCTAATTAAAGTAACTGAATATTTATAGACACCTGGAACATCAAGTACAACAAAACACTGAATGAACAGTCAGGATGTTAGAAGGAACAAACTGCTGCAGGCCCAAAGGCAGGTGATGTTATCTGGGCGTCTGGAGTCTGATGTATGAGCAAACGGACTTTACTTACCTTGGTTCGGTCTGGATCACAGTAGTCCAAGAGAGAGTCACAAAAGTGATATCCCATTGACTCCAAGTCTTTCGTGTTGAAATGAGTGCCTCTTTTATTACCTAAAACATCAATAAGTTTATCCACCTTTGATGATGAGTTAAACATTTTTTTTCTTAGCAGGAAGGCCTAAGTTGCAAAACAGAGTATAAACAAAACACCTGATATGATTCCATATTCTGTCCTCTGGATCTTCTACACTGGGGCAGGTCATTAAACAACTGACTGTTTTCCCTTGTTCCCTCTCCACCACCTGGACCAAAGCTGACATCTAAAAACACAGATTAATCTGTGTTGCAAAGCAGAAGAAAATTCAGTCAGAAAGTTATGAACTACTTGGTTACCAGTTATAAGCACCCTGATCATCGCTTAGAGAAAAACCTGCATAAATATTTAATGTTTTCATCATCATTAACAGTGTTATATCAATTTCAAGGTGCTTAAAATTTAGCCAGAAGTAATATGTCTGGATTTCTGGCACCTTCCTTTGAGTTGATACATTTTCTAATATTGTGAGTTACCCTAATATGAGGCATTCTAAGGATATGTTAAATGTGACTAAAAGCTTCCTTAAATGGAACTAGAGCACATGTTTATTTTACTTCAAGGAACCAATTAAAAAAAAGAAAAACAAAGCCCAGTCAACTTTGTCTTAAAAATAGCCAATCTACTAAAGATATTTCTATTCTGATATTTTAATTATGAGCATTGCTTTTTCTTGAAATCATTACAGTTGTAGGAACTCTTCTAAAAGAAAAACCCCAAACAAGCAATTAAAGATCAGATCATGAACCCACCACTTAGGTATACTATATATGTGGTAAAACTTCGTTTTCTAAACAAAGGAAAATGAGGTGATCAAGATACATACAGTAGGCATTTGTTTATTCATCCTATTTATAGAATTGATTAGATTACTGGTATGTATCTACGTAGGAAGAAACTGCTCACTATCCAGTTGTCAAACACTATGAATCTTACATTGAATGTGCTCCTTTGGTTTAACTCTGACAGTCATGAATGAGGGCCCTCAATCTTACCCAGAGTAGATCCACAAAAAGTGGCCTCCATGGTGAAGCTGTTCCTGATCCCCATTTTCCACATCACCACCCTTCCTGTTCCCTCTTTGCTCTTTTGAATATTAAACTTGCAGGATGAGAATGAAAACTGAAAAGAAGCAAATAAAAATGAGACCCACTGCTTTTCTAATCACAATGTCTGTCATAGGAAGTAGGGTTAGAAATGAAAAAGTAGGTGTGCAAAAGCATAATTCTCTCTAAAGCTAAAATAAAAGCTTCTGGAGCTGCTTTTATTTCCTGATCAGTGGAAATAGCTCATTTTAAGGATGACATATTTACATTTCTGAGAATTATAGGCTTGAATTCTGAAATAAATTTTACTTTATATATATATAAAACATATGCATTCAAAACCCAGTTGACTAATTCTTGATAATGTTGACTTTAAAAGGTTACAGGAAGGAGTCTAAACATATTTAGGAATGAAGATCAGTGTTGTAGATTTTTAGATACTGATGCTTTATTATCACATGAAAGATAATTTGAAAATGACCCTGAAAGATTGTTATAACATCAGTATCTACAATGAGTTTTTATAATTTAATTACCATACAATTGAAAAAATTTACTTTGTGTTCCATCCTGTGAATGTTAACACATGTATGTTATTGTTTAGTCACTAGGTCTTACTCTTCTGTGACCCCACAGATTGTAGCCTGCCAGGTTCCTCTATCCATGGGATTTACCAGTGGGTTGCCATTTCCTTCTCCAGGGAATCTTCCCAACCCAGGGACTGAACTTGCATCTCCTGCATTGGCAAGTGGGTTCTTTACCACTGAGCTACTAAGAAAGGCTAATACATGTAAAGGTTTGTGAAAACTGTCAACAAATTGGCACTTGCCAAGGGAGCCTGCCATCTACCTCTATAAGGATTAAGTCATGTGCTATAGCAGCTGCTGACCTCCAATATTCCCCCTGAAGGAGTTTAGGGTGGAAAGCAGGAATGAGACACTATGCTACGGGCAACTGGCAGGACAGGTCTTTAGATAGTTAGATACCGTCAGGAGCTGATTTTACGAGCCCAGTTCTTATATCTCCTCATATCTAGAAAAGCATTAAGGTCCTTCATGTTGACGATTGTTTCTCGAGACTAGCAGAAGCTTCACAAGACCAGCAGAAACTTTCTACAAATATGTGCTTGACTGCATGTACTTCCTGTTTACCAAAACTACATATATATGTGTCCTTTCCCGCTACCTCTTTGAACAGTTTCTCAGAGCTATCTGAGGTACTGTCTCCCAGGCTACAGTCCTCACATTGCCCCAAATAAAACTTACTCGCAACTTTCATGTTGTGCATTTTTTTTAGTTGATAAAACACTACCAAAAATCAGAATATAGAACAATTCTATCAGCTCTAAAAAACTCCCTTGTGCCATCCATTTGCAGTCACAAGTCTTTTGCTTATTTTGGAGCTATGGTAAACGGTTTTGCTTTAAATTTTGGTTTCCAATTGTTCACTGTGAGTATAGAGAACTGCAGCTGGCTTCTGTGGATAGACCCTGTATCCTTTGACATTGCTAAACTCACTCAGTTATAGTTTTTGTGGATTGCATGGATTTTCTATGAAGACAATCACATCTGCCTTTCCTTTCTAGTCTGCCTTTTATCTTTTTTCTTCCCTTACTGCACTTGTTAGAACCTCCAGTTTAAGGCTGAATTGAAGGGGTAAGAGTGGATATCCTTGTCTTGTTCCTGACCTTAAGAGAAAAACAGTCAAGTCTTTTATCATCAAGTGTAGTGGTAGGCTAGTGGGCGTTTTTCCCTTATATTTCAAATTACTGGTTATTAAACATTTCACATCATTGCTTTCTATGGTCAACTGTACAAACCAGTCAAAAAAACTAAATAAAAAAGCAGTTTACTGAATAAGCCTATCCATTCGGCTGTCCTGCATGGACAATATATAGTAAAGGAAAAGTCAAAATCTTAAAGGAGCTTACTTTATCTGGACAATTTTTGCTCAGCATAAGTGGAAAGATTCGTTGCTGTAAGTATAGTGCTTTACATCTATCACTACCATCACAGCCATACATGAATATGTTCTCTTTCTTGCTATGGCCATGAAGGTCACAATACAAAATAACCTCTCGTTTCTCCATCAATCTACCAAGAAGAAAAAGAACAAGTTATTGCATTTTATCTCTGCATTTTTCTTCTGTGGTTGTAATTATGAATTAACAAGTCTAACATCCAAATAAACAGCATTTCTTATGTCCTAGTTTTCAATTTCTTACTTCTGCATATTATTAATATATAATTTTTAACACCTACAATAAGCTATTAATTGTATATAAAATACGAATGCTTTAGCCTTCCACTATAACGACAAAATTTACCTTATTTCCAAAACTTTCTCCAACAATATTTCTCTGCTTTTTGGTTGTCTCTTGTTATACACTGAAAACAACTCACTCCTATCTTTGCCCACTAACTCTTAGATTCTTTCTGACTGAAATACCTTCCTTCTTCATCTTTGTAAATACAAATACTACCCCTTATCCATCAACACTGACCTCAGGTCGCACTTCCTCTCTAACTAGTGAAGCTCCCCACCAAATTTTTCTTTTCTTTGAACTCCTGTAGTATTTAATATTGGTACCATTTACTTGACACTTACCTAAATAGAATTTTAGATTTTCCATAGTTAATCTCGTTATAGAAAGGGAATGCTTCAAAATCTCTAAAACGGTGCAATGCATACAAGTACCCAAATATGTGTTAAAACTTGTGCCTGATGACTCGATACTGAAGCCAGTTAACATTCACCTTTTGAGTAACGTGAATAAATACCATTTTGAGAAAAATGGTACCAAAGTTTGAATTGATTATTTTTCTGGTAAATTTCTAATAAATAATTTACAGAAATCATTTCTCAAGAGCACAATTCTTTTAGCCTGTATAATTTAGGCATTCAGTGAATATTAAAGTAATAAAAAATAAGCCCCTCAAAACTGGTTGATAAAAATAACTAGTAGGCTTTCAAAAGGTGAAAAAGTGGTGGTATTAAAGTGGTAGGATTATGGGCATTTTTGCCTTGATTTTCATATTTCCAAACTTCATACAGCTACTCAAATAACTGAAATTACGTACACTGTTATATCTGGAAGGATAAATACAACTGTTAACAATTTGTACTAATATGAAATGTACTACTTTTATAACAAAATATTAAATCTTAAAATCAAAATATTCAAAGTTAGGTTTTTTTCAAAACAGTACTTTTTTAAACTACAGTGAAATTCCAAGCTGAAATCTGTTACATATATTAATTTATTGCCCTTTTTCATTTGATGACCAATAAATTGATATAACATAAGATTGACATAAAGCCATCAAATGATCATTGCAAATTTTTAGAATTAGATTATAAAACTATACATTTTAAAATCATTTCCCCAGTTTTAATGAACATCTGGTTTCTTTTAAGTGAGTCAAAATAAACTCTAAGTAATTAAATCTCAAAGAAATATTAATTACTACTTTTGAAGTGAAACAAAGCAACAGGGTCTCTCATTTTACACTGAATCCCTTTAGAAACAGTTGGGAGTTTTTTCTTACCCACAGTTAAGATATACTAAGTATCTTACACTAAAATCTATTATTTTCAAATACTCTAAATATATTTAATCTTAGGCATACTTACAGCTGCTCACCTTTCCACACATATGTGACTGTCTTTTATTCCATTTACTGCCTATGATTAATTGCATTAAGGTAGTTCTTTCTCTTGGAAGTCTTTCTGAAACTTACTGAATAGATTCCTGCCTTAAGCTTCTTATGAGACAATTTAAGAAGAACTAAGATAAACAGCTTTCACAGAGACAAGCCAAGGGGCTTTGGCTGTAATCCATCTTGTGTTGGGCCAGGCACCCTTAATGTCAAAGAGCATTAAGGAGACATTATAAATACTCAAATGGGCTCCAAAAGTTCCTTTCTATTAAAAATAAACTTTAAATTCTGGAATAAATTCAGATTTACATAAAATTGCCAAAAATAGTTGACAGTGTCCATATGGCTACCACTCAGTCCATTTTCCCCTAATGTTAACATAACCATGAAATATTGTCAAAAACTAGGGAACCAACATTGGTATATTACTGTTAAACTCCCAACCTTATTTGGATTTCACGAATTTTCCCAATAATGTCCTTTTTCTGTCCCAGAACCCAATAGAAGATACCACATTGCATTTACTCAGCTCTTTTGTCTGTCATCCCCAGGAAACTAAGTCAGACATGGGTTATTCTTTATCACTTAAATATTTCCCAAGTAACTTCAGAGAATCCTGAAATCCACATCTGTGAGGGGTATAAAACCAGGGTTTTCACTTCTTTTTGTGGGGATCTGCATTTCCCTCTCCATGTGTCTAAGATGAAAGGATTAACATGAAAGCTGAGGCTGAACTCAAGACAACTAGAGCCATGCTGGGAGCTTTGGAAGCCTGTCAGCTCCTCTCAGGGACTGGAGGTATCCCTGAGGTGGTCCTTCTTCAAATGGGGCTCTGACACTTGCACTAGGAGCCCTGGTGACGGAGCGGGTGAGAATACAAACACTCTGTAACAGTACTTATCAATGTAACATTTGAACAATCCTAAAAAGTTTACAAAGAGTTTTTACACCTACATCTAATTCATTAACTCCTTTTCTTTTTACATTTGAGGAAACACTGAATACATTTAGAACTTCCAATATTCCAGTAGTATTGGACACTTTATTCTGGGCACTTTAGTAATAATCTCATTTAATCTTCCTGTCTGTGAAGTAAGTATTACTATTCCCACTTTACAAATAGATGAGGAAATGGAGGTTTGGGTTTGTTTCTAAACTGCTCAAGATTACACAGTTAGCAAATGACAGAGCAAGGATTCCCATTTGATGTGTTTTCATTTCAGTCTCCATGTTCTTAACCAAAAAGGTTAAGAGGCTTTGGACTTGGAATGGGTACTGTTTCACTCCAATAAATCTTTCTACTCTAGCAACGCCTGTTCCTGATTGTTATTACTTGAATCTGTTAAAGAATTCACTCAGTAATCCAACAAGTCTTTAAATATTACATGCATTTTACTGTTCTGATTCTTTAGAAAATTTAAAGCTGTTCATTTCTTTCTAGGGGCAAACAGACTATTCATGAAAGCTTAAATAAGTATGCAAACTTATCATCATCCTAAGAGACTCAACACAGAGCAATGTGTGGTCAATGCAGTACTCAAAGACTCTAGATGTAATTAATTTTCTAGATGTAATTAATGAGGGATTCTCAAGGATTCCAAAAGAAACATCATTAGCTTTAGGAAGAAACCAAATTTAGGACAGGCAAACTTAAGTTTCACTAAGCTATTAAAATGTTATTATTTAAAAGAAAGCTAGTGAATGTAGTGGCATAATGCCAGAAAGGTATAGAAGCAGAGGTGGGAAAAATGAGGGAAAAAATTAAGTAGCTGTAGTTAAACTATCTTAAGGAAAGTTAAGAGTAAAGTAAGTGCAATTGTGGGAGCAAAATTCTTACTATCAGGTTTACTAAATAAACAGAGGGTAATTTGAGGCTTATTTTACCTCCGGATCATGTTCCGGGTATACCAGACAGAAGGAAATGATTCCTTCAGGAGAGATGTATAGTTACGGTTTAAATCCCGTCCAGCTAAGGAACACCGATAATTTCCTACAATCACACCATCTGGATTCAGCATGGGTACCACCTTGAAGACGAACGTGTCCCGAAGCAACTTTGCATCACTTGAGTTTCCTAAAATATAATCTAGGAAGCCTTTCATGATCCAAGAGCTGTTGGTTTCTCCTGGATGTACCCTTGCAGTCAGAATCACGGCCTTTCGCTTTCTTGACTCACTGTTCTTCAAGGGGGTAGTAATCGTTAAAATATACACCATGTTCCTAGCAATTGTGTGGCACAAGACACGTATTTTACAGAACTTTGACCGTACTGGGTCGTTATTGATGCCAGACAGGTATTCTTGCAGGTTTGTGTAAGTGTACGGATAGCAGTGAGCAAAGTAGCAGGTATCTTTACTGTGTGGAAATTGAAACGTCCATGTAAGTGAAAAATGATGGTGCCTATCTTGCCCCTGGTTGTTTCTATAATACTTGATTTGGTCTCCTATTCTCTGCCAGCCAATATTATGAGCACTGGCCTCTTTCTCAGAATAAAACAGTGGGCGCATACCCCGATTATAAAGACTAGCAGGCTTGGTGAAATTGATAATAGTGAATCTGTAGACTATTCCTGCTTGAGTATTAGTGACTTGGAAATAGTACCACTGGGTGTGTTTATTTGTGAACAGGTCAGGTCGCACAGTCAGCTGGTATTCATATTCTCCCCTAATACACAAAAAAAGGAAGGGGGGGAGACATAAAAATGTAAAAATGACATTCAAGTTTAAATAATAAAAGTAATAATAAATATACAAATAATATATTTGTATATCTACCTATTCATGGAAAGCTTTTTACTTGGGAAACAGTGTTTATTAAGCAGTATCTAATACCAAGTAATTGAAAAGATCACTGTTTTGAAATTTTCTCTTTTAACTGGATGTGAAACTAATTCTATGCTAATTCTGAAGCCTTTTTATCCCTTTGTAATTCAAGAGAGCACATTAAAAAAATGGGCATTTGACAAAAAATTATGTATTTTAACCCAGTTATGTTTCCTATAAAGGAAGTGATTAAAGAGTTCTTAAGTTTTTAAGAATTAAAGTCCAGTGTCTTTTTCTTTTTTTTTTACTTCAGACACATATTTGTTTTATCTTAGATTCTAACTCTAGAGATCTGAAATACAATCTCTAACAAAGGTTAAAAACATATATAAATTACTATGAGCATATGAATTACAAAATTTTAAACTCTTTGAGAGGACAGGAACTATATTTGATAACTATTTGCATTCCCCATACTTAATCATTGAAGATACTTAAATAAAAGCAAATTAAATTCATTAATACATTACTTATATATACAACAATTTCACCTGGTTAGTTGTGACTTTTTTCTTTACCAAGTAACTTCCTATTCTATCAGCATTATGCACTTATTACGTGTGTATATGTGTGTGTGTGAATTGGTGAAGTGAATGTTGCAAAACCTTAAGAGCTGTTGAATCTAGGTGATGAGTGTAGGTAGAACTATATTATGCTCTGTACTTTAGTGTATGTTTAAAATTTTTCACAAAATTTTTTAAAAAAAGAATATCCTTGAATTGTGTGCATATTCCCAAGCATGTTTTATAGAATACTCATCTGAAGACCTATTCCATTAAAAAGTTGTAGAACCAGTGTTCATGTGTGTTTAACAGTTCATACTGGCATACTGAAAAAGTACACTACAGAAACCTGCTTAACTTTCATTCATAGCTCTCAAAATTGTTTGAATCCAGAACCTTCCATACCTACCCTCTTATGATAAACTCTAATTAGCATCTATACTTCAAGAAATTATAGTTCAGCAATGGATACTAAAACTACTGTACCTAATCCAGCAAATAGTTGATAGTCTAGCTCCTCAAATAAAAATAATTAAAACCTACACTTTGACTACCTTCTGTAGATTACCACTCTCAAACCTTGCTTCAAACATCAAAGTATCATCACAGTTATCCACAGGCTGCTTCAAGGGTGTCCGGTTGCCCCCAACTCGGGAATACACAAAACACGGCTCTTTGTAGGCTGATGAGAGACCATAAAGATGTTCAAGCCATATCTAAAGTCTATAGGCTATTCTGCAAAGAGTTTGGAGCTATAGTATAATTGAAGTGTCACTAAGGGTTATAAATTTTAATATGACACTAACATATAGGTTTATGTTGGAATAAGAAAGTCTGAGTATTTAGATTAGAAAAGCCATGCCTAGAATAAATTCATGTATTTCTCACAGTAGAAATACATGAATTCTACTTCTGGTTATAATGAAGTAATTGTTCCTGAAACTGTCTTTTCACTGTAAATGACTATAAAACTGGATTAAAAAAAAAAAAAAACATACGAATTAACCATTTCCACGCATTCAGACAACACAAAGATTAGAACTACATAAAGTTCTTGAAAAAAGATAAAAACATGAAATAAGCTCATGTTTTAACTTTAGATTTCTTCTTGGGAGTACTTTTTACCTCTTAGAAAGATGTCACTTAAGGATAGCATAACAGTCTTGTTGAGCTGAGGAGGCACAACTGTTGCCTGGGGCTGCTGAAATTAGCACCCTAGGTAGTAGAAGAAAGCTACACAGAGGGGGGCTTCAGTAATCTACATGGTGGTTGCTTGGCTGAAGACCTGGCTGTACAAGCACAGGGTATGATTAAGGAAGACAGGACAGAGTGCTCCTGAGATAGCAGAGGATAAACATTCTGGGATATATTGAAATTCCAACTTAGCCAGAATAGAAAGGCTTCACTGAGCACTGCAGGCATTTAACTGTGACTCTAGAAAGGTTGAATATTAGGCATAAAAACCACATTTAGGAGAAGGGTCATGACCTAGAATGAATGACAAAATAAAAACAGATCTGTTTTATAAAGAAAGTAAACCAATTCTAAAAGAAGCAAAATGATTTGTCAGGAATTTAGCTGCCTTGCAGAAAAAAAATTCAATGCAATTAAAAAAAAGAAAACTCCAAAACATGTCTTTCACAATTTCCCACATGTGATAAAAAAAAAATTATGAAGCATACAAAGAATGAGGAAATGTGATCCAATAAATATTTATATATTTAACAGACCCCAAGATAACTCAGATGGTACGATTAACAGAGAAGGACTCTGAATTTATGTTAAAAGGAAAAGATAATGAATAAACAGATCAACTAATAAAAAAAAAACTATAAAAAGAATGAAATGAAAATTCTAAAAATAAAAAGTACAATAACAGAAATGAAAGATTTACCAGATGGGCTTAAGAGAAATTGAATATTTAAAGAAAAAAAAAAGACTCAGTGAACTTACAAACAAATGAATACAATTATCCAAACTCAAGACCAGAGATTATAAAAAGGAACAAAGATCCAGTGAATGTGGGACATAACTAGAAATCTACCACATGTATACTTGAAATTCCAAAGGACAGAAGAGAAAGAATATCATGGAGAAATTACGTGAAGAAATAATGGTTGAAAATTTCTCAAATTTGGATAGACAGAACTATTAAACTATGGATCCAAGATGTTCAGCAAACTCCAAGCAGGATAAATACAAAGATAAACAAATCTAGGCAGATCATAGACAGAAGACACAGCATATATAATGTGGAACAATGATATAAATTATGTCTGACTTTTTCTTAAAGAGAACAGATGTCATGAGATAATGGAACAATATCTTTAAAGAAAAAAATGTGAACCCCAAATTCTTTATGCCCAGTTGTTTGGGGACTTCTTCCTCCTACAGCTACAGGTCTCGACACCAGTCTGATCTCTTACCCTTTCATGCCGAGGAGAAACAATGGTTCTGTTCTGTTGACAACTCAGTGTTGTCTCACCATCCCTTATTACTCTCCCTTGATTCTGTCCACCCTTTTATAAGATATCTTTTCATTAAAATTTCTTAAATTACATTTGCCATCCAATTCCTGACAAGACCTTGACTGACTCACCTCAGCTACTTTAATTTTATATCTCATTTAAGTTATGTGTGGAAGTTATAAGGTAGGTCAGCTGGGTAAATATTTGAAATCAAATTGAAAAAAATCAGAGGTGCTTTTCTCACCTCAGTTATTTAAAAATGCATGAATATATGATTTCTGTAATTGCTTACTATATAGGAAGCAATCTCTGTGAATTCCTCTATTTTGCCAGCTCTTTAAATAAAATACATGTTCCCTGCAAGTTATCTTTAATATATACTCTAAGATATACAAATGTGATGGTGAAACTGTACAGGAGTCCCATACTTCCTGACATTAGGGTTTCAGAAGCAGCAGTTTAGAATACAGGTTGAGACTTCTATGTTTGATTATTAGTACACTTGATGCCAATTATTAATCTTGAGTGTCAAGAACACTTTCCTGAGATATAATCTTGGATAATATTTGTGATGTGGGATTTTTTTTTTGGCAATCCCAAGAGATGCATCAAACTGGCATGAAATGAAAATAAACCATTTGAAAGACTGCATGAACGTGACCTATAGACAGACAGGTGCAGAGCACTCTGCTGGATATATCTTTGAAAACTGATGCGAAGTTTAATTCCATCTCAATGAAACTCTTCATTCTCATGGTCAGCATGAAGCTTCATTTTAAAATAACTGTGCATAAACTGCAGTATGCACCTTCAAGAATACATTTAGCACTGAATCAACATCTGCATCAATATTAACCAAACATAGTTATGGAGTCAGGGATTTCCTGGTAATTGGCAATTTCCACTACAAACAGCAGAACAAATACAAATAGATTAGCCCAGACACCAATTTATTATATTTTATCGCAACATGTCTCATTATGTACTCACCATCTTCGGCTAGATAAACCACAGTTTCTTCCTTGGAGTTTGCATAAAGGGGTTCCATCTCCAGGCCCGTGGGGATGTACATTGGCTCAGGATTTGAAGGGGTCCAATCTGGAGAAAAATCATTATTTGAATATGACTTCCAAATAAAGCAGTAAGATTTTATTGTATATTTTCAAATTATTCATTGATAGATCTAGGCTCAAATCCAGCAAAGCTGGATTCTCACTGAAAGTAATAATGAGCATGGTCACACTTTAACAAAACCCCTAACATTTTATTTGCACCCTGTGCTCAGTCACTCAGTCATGTCTTTTTGTGAAACCCATGGACTGTAGCCTACCAGTCTCCTCTGTCCACGGGATTTTTCAGGCAAGAATACTGAAGTGGGTGGCCATTTCCTACTCCAGTTTGCACCTTGGTTCTAAGTCATTATATAGTTCACGATTATTTTGTGCCACCACAGATTTAACACTGAAGATTCTATTTCTCCTGGGTGCTTGATGCCTCTCTAACTTATCTTTGGGAAACTTACTTCACCGTTTTATTCTCCCTTTCCCTGCATCTTCAGTCTTTTGCTTCCTAATGGTTGCCCCCTAAGCTTGCATGCATGGTTCAAGTTTCTTTTGTCTCCCCATTGAAAGGCTATCCTTGGAGCCACACTTTTTCCTTTACCTATACCAGCTTTCCTACTCTTCATTATCTTTAGCACCAGATTTTTGACCATGATCTATCTGGTTGGGAAAAAATGATTTCACGGTCCAAGCACCCCTTGTTGTTCCCACTCTTTAGTGGACAAGAATTTGGTGACTCATTCTACTTATTCTACGTATTATTGGATGCTCTGTGTCAGACTGTGCTTCACTCTGGGAATAGAAATGCTCCAGTAGAGGGAGCCAGCCTCTGCGATCCCAAATACATTTGCTGAAACAAACAAAAGAACTTGGTGATGAGAAACAAGTGTTGCTGGACAAATACGTTTTTGGTGTTTTATGTACAACTGCTTCAGCAGCAGAAGTGTATCTGACATGATGAATAAGGGTCAAGTCTAGCTACAGAAAAAGCACAGAGCAGAATATCAATGAAAATATTCAACAGTGTACTTTGTAGGGTTAATAACACACAATACAACTGATAACAATAAAGCAAATTAAAATTTAGAAGTGAGACTCTCATTAGTTGAAAACAATCAACTCAAACCAAAATTAACAATGAACTGATAATACAGCACCTGTTTTAAAATTTCAGGGAATTTTAGCTATTTACTTTTTTTTTTTAACCATCTTGATACAAAAAGCTGTACAGTCTGACCTTTAAAAAGTACAGTAATCTCATTTTATATCTTCATGCAATTTGAGGATACCTTTTCTCACTTAGGTTACAAAGTTATTTCATTTTCTTCTCCCTCTTATTAAAAGTTTCACAGAGGAATTAACCTAATGTCTGTGTACAAATGCAATATGACTTGCCATCCCTGTCAACTTTGAGACTACTTTAGAAAACCTATTGACAGGCTGTATTCCTATAACTGTGGTATTTTATTAATAGAAATTCTTTGGGTATTGATTATAAAAGGTGTTCCTCTCCCAAGATTAATTTATGTTCCACTTTCCAATGCTGAATAAAAGGTTCAGAATAAGTCATGAGCTATATCCGGCCCATGGGCTATAGTTTTATTACTATAGAGCCTGGACTCTAAGCCTTAGCTTTTCCTACATAAGAAATCTCCCCAAATATTAGTGACATAAAACAGTAATTTATCTATCTCAGCTGAGTGATTCTTCTGGTATGGGTTAGGTCCACTCATGTATCTTGATCAGCTGCAGGTTTAGCTGGAGGCTGGCTGATCTAGGATAACCTCAGCTCATCTCTGCTTCACTCTCATTATCCAGAAAGCTAGCAAGGAATCGTTCCATGGTGGCTGGACAGGGTTTAAGAGAAAACAAAACTGTACAGTCTCTTGAGGCCTAGGTCAACACTGGCATGCTTTCTTTTCTGCCACACTTAATCTGGCTAAAGCAAGTCACAAGGCCATCTCAGATTCAAGGGATAGGGCAACAGTACACCTCTTCATGGAAGGAGATGCAAAGTGGTATTTCAAAGGGTGAGGATACACGGATCCCCATGGAGAATTATGGCTACTTTTTAAATTGAGAAAAATTTACATATTATATATAATATGATGTACTCATAAAACTGTACAGTTTAATGAGTTTTAAAAATATATAATCAATGTAACCAATACACCTATCAAAATACAGAACAGTTTTCTTTATCATCTTAGAAAGTTTCCTCTTGCCCTTTCCAAGTCAACCCCTACCACTGGTTTCTGTGACTGTAAACCAGTCTGCCTGTTCTACAACTTCATATAATTGGAATCATATATAGTCATCTGTTTCTGGCCTCTTTAACTCAGTATGTTCTTGGAATTCATCTATGTTGTGTTTACCAGGTTTTTTTTCCTTTTTATTTTTGATATGTATGCCATTGTATGGCTATATCATAGTTTGGATATCCATTCACCTACTTCTGAACTGGTTCCAGTTTTTGACTATTATGAATAAATATGAAAATGAAAATTATTGCAACTATTTTTGAGGACATATATTTTAATTTCTCTAAACACCTAGGAGTAGAACCATTGGTCACGGAGTAGATACATATATATTTTTTGTTGTTTTTGTTAAAAAAAACCTACCAAACCTTTTGTATTAGAATCCCAGTTCTACATTCTATTATTTGGAGTTGTCAGCCTCCTTAAATTAAAAAAAAACAAAAAAAACTGTTGCCATCCCAGATGTAAAGTTCTTATCTCACTGTGATTTTAATTTTCATTTCCTATGTTGAACATTTTTCCATATGTTCCTTAGCCATTATATGTCTTGCTTTAAGCAAAGTTTGCTCAAGTGTTTTGCTCATTTTTAAGTTTTTTTCTTTTTAATATTGATTTGTAATAATTCTTCATATATTCTGCATACAAGTCCTTTGTCAGATATACATTGGGAATGTTTTTTTATAGACTGTGGCTTGCCTTTTCATTTTATTAACTGTGTCTTTTGATGAGAATTTTTAATATCAATGAAGTCAAGTTTATTAATATTTTCATTGTTTCCTTTTTCTTTCTCGAGTCTCCCTACAGTATTGTTGCCTTATTCTATGGTTACGAAGATACTGTCTGGTTTTCTTTTAGGACTTTAACATGTCAACTTTTATGTTTAGGTCTACAATCTATTTTGAATTAATTTTTTGTGTATTAAGTGAGATAGAGGTTAAGGTTTATTGTTTTCTACATGGATCCCAAGTCATTACAGCACAAATTATTGAAAAGAATTTTCCCTTATTCCCACTGGATGGTTTTGGTGCCTCTGTCAACAATCATTTGCCCTCTTTCTGGATTCTATTCTGTTGCACTGATGTATTTATCTTTTTTTGCCAATTATTTGTGCTCACTTTTCAAATCTACCAAAACATACTTCTATCCATAGCTCACATGACCAGAAACAAACCAAATGTTTAAACAAATTGTTTATTAGGAATTATACTTATGAAAAGTACAGAAACAAAAATATAGCTCAGTGATTTATCACAAAGCAGATACCACTCAGGTCAAGAAATACTATATTGCAGGTATCACAGGTGCCCCACTCATGTCCCCTTCTAATCACTACCTTTAAAGGTAACCATTAGCTTTCCAGTGTAATCACTTCCTACTTTCCTTTATAATTTTCAACTTAAGTATTCACATATATACCTATATATAATATATAGTTTATATTTACACAAATATACACCTGAAACTATAGTTTTGTTTTGCCTACTTTTGAACTTTACATAAATTGAACTACATAGTATATATTCTTCTGTGCTTTTAAACATATATTTTGAAATCAGTCATGGTATGTGACTGTAATTTGTTCATTTTCATTGCTATATAATATGTAACTATAAAAATATTATAATTAATTTATCAGCTTCTTGTAATGGCCATTGGTGCTCTGTTGGTTTGGGGGTATTATGAACAACAGTGCTACAAACAGCGAGCATATGTGCCCACATTCCTCTTGGATATATACCTGGGAGTAAGGATTCTAGATCGTAGGGCATGTGTAGTTTCAATTTTAGTAGATAATACAAAGCTGTAATCCCAAGTAGTTATACCAACTTACATACCCACTAGCAGGCTATGAAGGCTGTAGCTGCTGCACATTCTCACCAATGTTTAGTACAAGTTAAAACCTGGTCTCTCATGATTTCTAAGAAATAGTATACTCAGCCTTGTTAATAATCGGAAATGCACATTAAAACCACAATGAGACATCACTTCATAGTAAGGTTCAGGATATGTTTACTGGCTGTTTGGATATCCTTTTTAATAAAGTGCCTGTTCAAATCTCTTGCCTGTTTTCCAACTGGGCTGTCTTTTCCTAATTATTTGTAGAAGGGCTTTTGTATATTCTAGATGTGACCTCTTTGACAGGTATATATTGCAGACTGTAAGTATATAATCCCAATCTATAACTTGCCTTGGTTTTTTAAAATAATGTACTGAAGTTCTTGACTTTGCTATAGTCAAAATTTTCAAACCTTTCCCTTACAGTTAGCGTTTTACTCCTTTTTATTAATATGTTCCATTAATAGAATATATTCCATTTTATTCTTTCCCAATTTTAGTATCATGAAGATATTATCCTGTATTATTTTCTGGAAGTTTTGTTGTTTTTAAATGTAGATGTACATTTACATCTACAACCAACCTGCACTTGATTTCTGTGTAGAGTAGGAGTGGAGTGAGTTTTTATTTTTTAAATACTAAAATCCAGTTATTCTAGCACTATTCATTGAAAAGACTACATTTTAATTATTCTTCTGAAGTTTCACTTTTATTATAAATCAGGTGTCTATTTGATCACTTTCCAAAAACACTGTACGCTTCGGCTATCACTCTCCAATCTCCTAGCCTTCAAGCCTCTAAGCAACCATTAATCTACTTCCGGTATATACTTGCCTATTCTGGACATTTCAGATAAATGGTATCAAACAATGTTTGTCCTTTTGCATCTGGCTTCTAAATGTTTTCAAGGTAAATCCATGTTGCAGCATGTATCAGCACTTCCTTTCTTTTTATGTACAATTAATAGCCCATGTGGATATACCACACTTTGTTTATCCATTCATCCACTGATGGACATTTGGGTTGTTTCCACCTTGGGCTATTACGAGTCATATTGGCATATTAACACTCATGTACTTTTTTTTGGACATGTTTTCATTTCTCTTAGGTATATTACAGGAGTGGAACTGCTGGGTCAGATGGGAACCCTGATACACTTTGGAGAGAACTACCAAACTTTCCCAAAGTAGCTATAAGATTTGAGGGTTCTGATTTCTCATCAATTTTGTCATCTGGTTTTTTATTTTAGTCAGCCTAGTGACTGTAAAATGGTATCTCATTGTAATGTTAATTTGCACTGCCCTAGTGACTAACAGAAGCAAAGATATTAAGAAGAGGTAGCAAGAATATACAGAAGAACTGTACAAAAAATATCCTCACAACCAAGATAATCACGATGGTGTGATCACTCACCTAGAGCCAGACATCCTGGAATGTGAAGTCAAGTGGGCCTTAGAAGCATTACTACGAACAAAGCTAGTGTAGGTGATGGAATTCCAGTTGAGCTATTTCAAATCCTGAAAGATGATGCTGTGAAAGTGCTGCAGTCAACATGCCAGCAAATTTGAAAAACTCAGCAGTGGCCACAGGACTGGAAAAGGTCAGTTTTCATTCTAATCCCAAAGAAAGGCAATACCAAAGAATGCTCAAACTACTGCACAACTGCACTCATCTCACACGCTAGTAAAGTAATGCTCAAAATTCTCCAAGCCAGGCTTCAGCAATATGTGAATCGTGAACTTCCAGATGTTCAAGCTGGTTTTAGATAAGGCAGAGGAACCAGAGATCAAATTGCCAACATCTGCTGGATCATGGAAAAAGGAAGAGAGTTCCAGAAAAACATCTATTTCTGCTTTATTGACTATTCCAAAGCCTTTGACTGTGTGGATCACAATAAACTGTGGAAAATTCTGAAAGAGATGGGAATACCAGACCACCTGACCTGCCTCTTGAGAAACCTATATGCAGGTCAGGAAGCAACAGTTAGAACTGGACATGGAACAACAGACTGGTTCCAAATAGGAAAAGGAGTATGTCAAGGCTGTATATTGTCACCCTGCTTATTTAACTTATATGCAGAGTACATCATGAGAAACGCTGGGCTGGAAGAAGCACAAGCTGGAATCAAGATTGAGGGGAGAAATATCAATAATCTCAGATACACAGATGACACCACCCTTATGGCAGAAAGTGAAGAGGAACTCAAGAGCCTCTTGATGAAAGTGAAAGAGGAGAGTGAAAAAGTTGGCTTAAAGCTCAATATTCAGAAAATGAATATCATGGCATCTGGTCCCATCACTTCATGGGAAATAGATGGGGAAACAGTGGAAACAGTGTCAGACTTTATTTTTGGGGGCTCCAAAATCACTGCAGATGGTGATTGCAGCCATGAAATTAAAAGATGCCTACTCCTTGGAAGAAAAGTTATGACCAACCTAGATAGCATATTGAAAAGCAGAGACATTACTTTGCCAACAAAGGTCCATCTAGTCAAAGCTATGGTTTTTCCAGTGTTCATGTATGGCTGTAAGAGTTGGACTGTGAAAAAGCTGAGTGCCGAAGAATTGATGCTTTTGAACTGTGGTGTTGGAGATGACTCTTGAGAGTCCCTTGGACTGCAAGAAGATCCAACCAGTCCATTCTAAAGGAGATCAGTCCTGGGTGTTCTTTGGAAGGACTGATGCTAAAGCTGAAACTCCAGTACTTTGGCCACCTTATGCAAAGTGTTGACTCATTGGAAAAGACTCTGATGCTGGGAGGGATTGGGGGCAGGAGAAGGGGACGACAGAGGATGAGATGGCTGGATGGCATCACTGACTCAATGGTCATGAGTTTGAGTGAACTCTGGGAGTTGGTGATGGACAGGGAGGCCTGGTGTGCTGCAGTTCATGGGGTCTCCAAGAGTCGAACACGACTGAGCGACTGAACTGAACTGAAGTCACTAAAGATGATGAACATCTTTTCATGTGTTTAGTGGCCATGTGTTCTTCTTTAGAGAAATGTCTGTTCAGATCCCTTGCCACTTTTAAACTGGGTTGTCTTTTACTGTGAGTTATGAGAGTTCTGTATGTTCTTTACAAGTCCTTTATCAGATATAATTGTTTGCAAATATTTTCTTCCATTCTTTAGGTACTTCTTTGTTTTTGATAGTTTCCTTTGTAGAATGAAAGTTTTAAGTTTTGATAAAATCCAGTTTATTCATTTTTCTTGTTTCTGTGGCTTATACTTTTCATCTTCTAACTAAGAATCCATTGCCAAATCCAAGATCATAAAGATTTAGCTCTATGTTTTTTTTTTCTAAAAGCTTTATAGTTTTGGCTCTTACATTTAGTTCCTCATCCATTTTGAATTAATTTTTTTTATACGGTGTGAGGTAAGTATCAGATTTAGTCACATTGCAAATATGTGTATATAAATGGCAAAAGCAGATATCCTTGTCTTGTCTTTGATCTTATAGGGAAAAGCATCTAGTCTCTGTTCTGTTTCACTAATCTCTCTATACATATATCCCTTCACTAATACCACAAGGCTGTGACCATTGTAGCTACATAAAAGGTCTTGAAATCAGGTAAGCTGATTGTTCCCACTTTATACTTCCTTTCAAATTATTCTAACTATTCTAGTTATTTTACCTTTCCATATAAATCTGTCTATATCTTCAAAAAGTCTTGATAGGAATTGCCTGGAAACTGTATATTAATTTGGGAAGAACTGACACCTTTACTAGATTGGGTTTTCCAATCAATGATCATGGTGTATTTCTTGAGATTTATTGACATCTTCTTTGATGCCTTTCATTAGTATTGTGTAGTTTTAAGCATACAAGTATTAAAGGTGTTTTGTTAAATTCAAACCTAAGTATTTAAATTCTCCAAGTGATTGCAATGACATTGTTGTATACTGTGGTAGGGGTTTGGATTACACAGATGTATGCATTTGTTAAAATTCACAGACAGATATACTTAGGTTTGTATATTTCATTGAATGTAGAATTTAGCTCAAAATAAAAAAGAATTACAAAGACTGAACTTTAGAAGTGAAATGTAAGAATGGCCATGAGTTTGAGTGAACTCTGGGAGTTGGTGATGGACAGGGAGGCCTGGTGTGCTGCAGTTCATGGGGTCTCCAAGAGTCGAACACGACTGAGCGACTGAACTGAACTGAAGTCACTAAAGATGATGAACATCTTTTCATGTGTTTAGTGGCCATGTGTTCTTCTTTAGAGAAATGTCTGTTCAGATCCCTTGCCACTTTTAAATTGGGTTGTCTTTTACTGTGAGTTATGAGAGTTCTGTATGTTCTTTACAAGTCCTTTATCAGATATAATTGTTTGCAAATATTTTCTTCCATTCTTTAGGTACTTCTTTGTTTTTGATAGTTTCCTTTGTAGAATGAAAGTTTTAAGTTTTGATAAAATCCAGTTTATTCATTTTTCTTGTTTCTGTGGCTTATACTTTTCATCTTCTAACTAAGAATCCATTGCCAAATCCAAGATCATAAACATTTAGCTCTATGTTTTTTTTTTCTAAAAGGTTTATAGTTTTGGCTCTTACATTTAGTTCCTCATCCATTTTGAATTAATTTTTTTTATACGGTGCGAGGTAAGTATCAAATTTAGTCACACTGCAAATATGTGTATATAAATGGCAAAAGCAGATATCCTTGTCTTGTCTTTGATCTTATAGGGAAAAGCATCTAGTCTCTGTTCTGTTTCACTAATCTCTCTATACATATATCCCTTCACTAATACCACAAGGCTGTGACCACTGTAGCTACATAAAAGGTCTTGAAATCAGGTAAGCTGATTGTTCCCACTTTATACTTCCTTTCAAATTATTCTAACTATTCTAGTTATTTTACCTTTCCATATAAATCTGTCTATATCTTCAAAAAGTCTTGACAGGAATTACCTGGAAACTGTATATTAATTTGGGAAGAACTGACACCTTTACTAGATTGGGTTTTCCAATCAATGATCATGGTGTATTTCTTGAGATTTATTGACATCTTCTTTGATGCCTTTCATTAGTATTGTGTAGTTTTAAGCATACAAGTATTAAAGGTGTTTTGTTAAATTCAAACCTAAGTATTTAAATTCTCCAAGTGATTGCAATGACATTGTTGTATACTGTGGTAGGGGTTTGGATTACACAGATGTATGCATTTGTTAAAATTCACAGACAGATATACTTAGGTTTGTATATTTCATTGAATGTAGAATTTAGCTCAAAATAAAAAAAGAATTACAAAGACTGAACTTTAGAGGTGAAATGTAAGAATGGCTACAACTTACTCTGAAATAAATGGAATAAGATGTCCCTCTTCTTGCTCCAGGTCCATAATTTATGGGTTTCTATTAACTTTATCAGGCACCTGGGTCTTATTTCAGGACCCAGGAGTATGTCAAGGCTGTATATTGTCACCCTGCTTATTTAACTTATATGCAGAGTACATCATGAGAAACGCTGGGCTGGAAGAAGCACAAGCTGGAATCAAGATTGCTGGGAAAAATATCAATAACCTCAGATACGCAGATGACACCACCCTTATGGCAGAAAATGAAGAGGAACTAAAAGCCTCTTGATGAAGGTGAAAGAGGAGAGTGAAAAAGTTGGCTTAAAGCTCAATATTCAGAAAACGAATATCATGGCACCTGGTCCCATCACTTCATGGGAAATAGATGGGGAAACAGTGGAAACAGTGTCAGACTTTATTTTGGGGGGCTCCAAAATCACGGCAGATGGTGATTGCAGCCATGAAATTAAAAGACGCTTACTCCTTGGAACAAAGTTATGACCAACCTAGATAGCATATTGAAAAGCAGAGACATTACTTTGCCAACAAAGGTCCGTCTAGTCAAGGCTATGGTTTTTCCAGTGGTCATGTATGGATCTGAGAGTTGGACTGCGAAGAAAGCTGAGAACCGAAGAATCGATGCTTTTGAACTGTGGTATTGGAGAAGACTCTTGAGAGTCCCTTGGACTGCAAGGAGATCCAATCAGTCCATTCTAAAGTAGATCAGCCCTGAGATTTCTTTGGAAGGCATGATGCTAAAGCTGAAACTCCAGTACTTTGGCCACCTCGTGCGAAGAGTTGACTCACTGGAAAAGACTCTGATGCTGGGAGGAATTTGGGGCAGGAGGAGAAGGGGACGACAGAGGATGAGATGGCTGAATGGTATCACTGACTCGATGGACGTGAGTCTGAGTGAACTCCGGGAGTTGGTGATGGACAGGGAGGCCTGGCATGCTGTGATTCATGGGGTTGCAAAGAGTCGGACACGACCGAGCGACTGAACTGAACTGAACTGACTGAACTTTTAAGCGAAGGTATGACTCAGCTATGGCTTTCTGTGGCCTTGACACAGTAAAAAAAAAAAAAACTGTAGCTGGACTTTAATTGAATATTATTTACCAGTATCATCAACCATAAGGTATTATTCAGTCAGTGGTTACAGGACATAAAGATAATTGCAGAGAAACATACACGTACGTGCACATACACATACACATACACACATATGAACGTGTGAATAGGTAATGGATCTGTTTAACAAACCCCCCTTACACCCCACTAAATCTCATGCTCTATATGCCCATAATGCCCTGCCAAATCCCCAAAACAAGGCAAAAATATATAAATACATAGAACTTGGCCATCTACCTAATAACAAAGACAACTTAATACCCAAGATTGTTGCTGTTGTTCAGTCACTCAGTTGTGTCCAACTCTTTGCAACCCCGTGGACAGTAGCATACCAAGCTTCCCTGTCCTTCACTATCTCCTAGAATTTGCTCAAACTCATGTCCACTGAGATTAGACAGAACAAGAAAATAAACCCCAATCGTATCAATAAACTACTTAGATATTTGCCATTTATATAGACAGACATCTCCTAGATCCCTAGACAGCCATTTTAGTCAAAATTTTAACACTAAATCTAACATAAATCACATAAAAAACAATATACATGTTATTTCAGTATATTACAACATGTTAATATAGCTTAAAGCCTGAAAGCAAGGCACTGAAATTGCCAAGATGAGTTCACTAACTCTATAAACATACAGGTTTGGTCCTAGTCTTTCTATTAGTTTTAATAAAATTACACAATGCAGGCATCAAGCACACTAACATTAGTAGCTCATAACAGCTTGTTTAACCACACCCCTATAGGAAGCAGCTGTGATAAAAATTAAGCTAGAAACAAAAGTTCAACTAAGTTATACTAACAGGGCTGGTAAATCTCATACCAGCCACTGTGGTCATAATGATTAACCCAAATTAATAGAAATATGGTGTAAAGCATATTAAAGAGTAATATAAAATACAGTTTTAATTAAGCGATAAAAAGCCGTAACTAAAATAAAAAGAGAATACGAAAGTGACTTTATTATTTCCTGATTACACAACAGCTAAGACCCAAATTGGGATTAGATACCCCACTATGCTTAGTCCTAAACCCAAATAATTACAGGAACAAAATTATATGCTGGAGTACTACTAGCAGCAGCTCAAAACTCAAATGACTTGGTGGCACTTCTCACTCCTCTAAAAGAGCCTGTTCTATAACCAATAAAGCCTGATAAACCTCACCAACCCTGGCTAATGCAGACTATATACCACTATCTTTAGTAAACCCTAAAAAGGAGCAAAAGTAAGCATAACTGTTATACATAAAAACATTAGGCCAAGGTGTAACTTACAAAATTGGAAAAAATGAGCTACATTTTCTACTTTAAGAATTTATGTTCACCAAAAGAACATTTTTTATGAAAGCAAAAAACCAAAGGAGGATTTAGTAGTAAATTAAGAATAGAGTACTTAAACTGAATAAGGCCATGAAGCATGCACACACCAACCATCACCCTCCTCAAGTATTGTAATAATTTCCTATAATCTAATAGCAAATACTAATTATATAAGAGGAGAGAAGGCATAACAAAGAAAGCATACTGGAAAGTGTGCTTGAATAACTCAAAGTATAGTTAAAATAATGCACCCAGTTTACACCTAGGCCATTTCATAATTTATGAATACTCTGAATTAAATCTAGCCTAATACCCTTCTCTATTCTACTAGTATAAGCAAACTAAAATATTCATTCAACATTCAAAGTGTAGGAGATAGAAACTTAATATCTTCTGGCACTATAGAGAAAATAGTTAGGGAGTGATGAAAGAAGCCTAAAAACTAACAAAAAAACAAAGTTTACCCCTTGTACCTTTCACATAATGATTTAACTAGCAAGCATTAACAAAGAGAACTTAAATATCCCAAAACCAGATGAGCTACTTAGAAACAGTTTATTAAAACAAACTCATCTATGTAGCAAAGTAGTGAGAAGATTCTAATAAGCCTGGTGACAGCTGGTTGTCCAGGAAAAGAATTTTAGTTCAACTTTTAAAATTACTAAAAATCTTTTATAAGTTTTAATGTATTTTTAAATGTTAGTCTAAAATGGTATAGCTTTTTAGAAATGGGTACAAACTTATCTAGAGAGTAAAAATAAGCAACACCACAGTTGGTTCAAAAACAGCTGGCAATTAAGAAAGTACTAAAGCTCACAAATAATTTTACGTTAATAATCAGTAACAAGCAAATCAACTCCTAAATTTATATTGGACTAATCTATGAACTAATAGAGGCAACAATGTTAATATGAGTAACAAGAAGTATTTTTCCTTGCATAAGTTTACATCAGAAAGGCAATGACAAAGAATGCTCAAACTACCGCACAATTGCACTCATCTCACATGCTAGTAAAGTAATGCTCAAAATTCTCCAAGCCAGGCTTCAGCAATACGTGAACCGTGAACTTCCAGATGTTCAAGCTGGTTTTAGATAAGGCAGAGGAACCAGAGATCAAATTACCAACATCTGCTGGATCATGGAAAAGGGAAGAGAGTTCCAGAAAAACATCTATTTCTGCTTTATTGACTATTCCAAAGCCTTTGACTGTGTGGATCACAATAAACTGTGGAAAATTCTTCAAGAGATGGGAATACCAGACCACCTGACCTGCCTCTTGAGAAACCTATATGCAGGTCAGGAAGCAACAGTTAGAACTGGACATGGAACAACAGACTGGTTCCAAATAGGAAAAGGAGTATGTCAAGGCTGTATATTGTCACCCTGCTTATTTAACTTATATGCAGAGTACATCATGAGAAACGCTGGGTTGGAAGAAGCACAAGCTGGAATCAAGATTGCGGGGAGAAATATCAATAACCTCAGATACACAGATGACACCACCCTTATGGCAGAAAGTGAACAGGAACTCAAGAGCCTCTTGATGAAAGTGAAAGAGGAGAGTGAAAAAGTTGGCTTAAAGCTCAATATTCAGAAAACGAATATCATGGCATCTGGTCCCATCACTTCATGGGAAATAGATGGGGAAACAGTGGAAACAGTGTCAGACTTTATTTTGGGGGCTCCAAAATCACTGCAGATGGTGATTGCAGCCATGAAATTAAAAGACGCTTACTCCTTGGAAGAAAGTTATGACCAACCTAGATAGCATATTGAAAAGCAGAGACATTACTTTGCCAACAAAGGTCCGTCTAGTCAAGGCTATGGTTTTGCCAGTAGTCATGTATGGATCTGAGAGTTGGACTGTGAAAAAGCTGAGCACCGAAGGTTGATGCTTTTGAACTGTGGTATTGGAGAAGACTCTTGAGAGCCCCTTGGACTACAAGGAGATCCAACCAGTCCATTCTGAAGGAGATCAGCCCTGAGATTTCTTTGGAAGGAATGATGTTAAAGCTGAAATTCCAGTACTTTGGCCACCTCATGTGAAGAGTTGACTCATTGGAAAAGACTCTGATGCTGGGAGGGATTGGGGGCAGGAGGAGAAGGGGACGACAGAGGATGAGATGGCTGGATGGCATCACTGACTCAATGGACGTGAGTTTGAGTGAACTCCGGGAGATGGTGATGGACAGGGAGGCCTGGTGTGCTGCAATTCATGGGGTCTCAAAGAGTCAGACACTACTGAGTGACTGAACTGAACTGAAATATTAATACAACTCAACATTAAACTATTTATCAAATATACTGTTAATCCAATACAGGCAGGCACCCAAGGTAAGATTTTAAAAAGTAAAAGGAACTTGGCAAACACAAACCCTGCCTGTTGACCAAACATCACCTCTAGCATAACCAGTATTAGAGGCACTGCCTGCCCAGTGACAATTGTTAACATCCTGACCAGGCCAAGGTAGCATAATCATTTGTTCTCTAAATAAGGACGTGTATGAATGGCCACACGAGGGTTTTACTGTCTCTTAGTTTCAATCAGTGAAACTGACCTTCCTGTGAAGAAAGAGGAATAACAAAACAAGATGAGAAGGTCTTATGGAGCTTTATCAACAACAACAAAAATAACTAAACCACCGAGAGGTAACAAAAATTTATATAGGTGGACAATTTTGGTTGTGGTGACCCTGGAGAACAAAAAAGCCTCTAAGGGTTTAAAGTCTAGACTTACTAGTCAAAACATATTATGACTTACTGATGCAAAAAACTGACCATCAGAACAAGTTAGCATAGGGATAACAGTAAAATCCTATTCTGGAGTTCATATCGACCTTGATGTTTACAGCCAGGCTTGATATACCTAGTATAAATAATACTAGGTTTAGAACCTTGATGTTGGATCAGGACACCCCAATGGTGTAACCACCATTAAAGGTCCATTTGTTCAACAACTAAAATCCTACACGATCTGAGTTCAGTTCAGTTGCTCAGTCGTGTCCGACTCTTTGTGACTCCATGGACTGCAGCATGCCAGGCTTCCCTGTCCATCATCAACTCCCGGAGCTTGCTCAAACTCATGTCCACTGAGTCAGTGATGTCATCCAACCATCTCATCCTCTGTCATCTCTGAGTTCAGACTGAAGTAATCCAGGTTGGTTTCTATCTATTATATACTTCTTCCAGTATGAAGAAGAAGGCAATGGCACCCCACTCCAGTACTCTTGCCTGGAAAATCCCATGGACGGAGAAGCCTGGTAGGCTGCAGTCCATGGGGTCGCTAAGAGTCGGGCACAACTGAGCGACTTCACTTTCCAGTATGAAAGAACAAGAGAAATAAGGTCTACTTTAAAAACTATGTTAAAACTAGTTAATGACACAGTCTCAACTTAACAGATACAAAACATCTACCCAAGACCAGGGTTTGTTAAGGTGGCAGAACCCAGAAATTGTATAAAACTTAAAGCCAGAGATTCAAATCTTCTCCCTAACAAAATGTTTATAATTAATATATTAATACTTGTTATCCTCTTCTTTCAGTCATAGCATTCCTAACATTAATTGAATGAAAAATTTAGGTTATATGCAACTAAAAAGAGTCAAATATCACAGGACCATGTGGTCTATTACAACCCATTGCTGAACAGTCATTTTATTCATTAAGGAACCACTATGACCAGCTGCACCCTCCATTTCCATATTCACCATGTGTACCAATCCTAGCCCTAACTCTAACCCTAATCATGTGAATCCCCCTAGCTATACCCTACCCCCCTCATTAATATAAGTCTAGGAGTATTATATATAGTTATAACAAGCCTAGCTGTAAACTCCACCTTATGAGCTGGATGGGCTTCCAACTCAAAATACTTAATCGGAGCCTGATGAGCAGCAGCACAATTTCATATGAAGTAACACTAGTAATTATTCTTTTATGCTGCTTAGTCACTTTAGTGCGACGCCAGAGACGGCAGCCCACCAGGCTCCCCATCCCTGGGATTCTCCAGGCAAGAACACTGGAGTGGGTTGCCATTTCCTTCTCCAATGCATGAAAGTGAAAAGTGAAAGTGAAGTCACTCAGTCGTGTCCAACCCTCAGTGACCCCTTGGACTGCAGCCTTCCAGGCTCCTCCGTCCATGGGATTTTCCAGGCAAGAGTACTGGAGTGGGTTGCCACTGCCTTCTCCGAATTATTCTTTTATACGTTCTCTTAATAAATAGATCTTTCACCCTTAAAACCCTCATCACAACACAAGAACATTTACAAATAATCTTCCCATCATGACCCCTAGCTATATGATTTATTTCTACTCTAGCAGAAACTAACTGAGCTTTTTTTTTTGACTTAACAGGAAACTCTGAACTTTATCAGGTTTCAATGTAGAATATGCAGCAGATAAATTTGTTGTATTTTTCTTAAGCAGACATTATCAGAATAAACATTTTCACAATAATCCTGTTGCTAGGAGCACTCCATAGCCCTATATACCAGATCTATACACAACCAACTTCATTATCAGAACACTATCACTAACAATCTTTTCCTATGAATCTGGAAAAAAAATTTCATACTGCTAACACTTGTTGTTGTTCAGTTGCTAAGTTGTATCCAATTCTTTGCAAACCCATGAAACTGCAGCACAACAGGCTTCCCTGTCCTTCAATATCTCCCAGAATTTGCTCTAACTGATGTCCACTGAGTTCGTGATGCCATCTAACGCTAGTCCAAATCATATGACATGTCTCATTACCCATTATAATATCAGGCTTCTACAATACCAAGCATCCCTCCATAAACATAAGAAGTATGTCTGATAAAAGTAACTTTGATAGAGTAAATAGAGGTTTAAATTCTCTTACCTTTAGAATCATAGGAATTGAACCTACCCTTAAGAATTCAAAATTCTTTCTGCTACCACATAATACCATATTCTATAGGAAAGTCAGCTAAATGAGCCATTAGGCCCATCCCTAAAATGTTGGTTTATACCCTTCCTGTACTAATAAATCCCATCACATTATCATCATCCTAACAACCATTACCTCAGGAACCATAACAACCAGATCCCACTGACTATTAATCTGAATTGTTTTTGAAATATACTAGCCATTCAGTTAAGTTCAGTTGCTCAGTTGTGTCCAACTCTTTGCGACCCCATGTATTACAGCAAGCCAGCTTCCCTGTCCATCACCAACTCCTGGACCTTATTCAAACTCATGTGCATTGAGTCAGTGATGCCATCCAACCATCTCATCCTCTGTCATCCCCTTCTCCTGCCTTCAGTCTTTCCCAGATAGTTGGTAAGAAGTTGCTGTATAACACAGGGAGCCTAGCCTGGCACTCTGTGAAAAAACCACCAAAAAAAGTGTTGAGAGAGACACGAAAATTTCAAAACCCAGAAGTCATAGAAAAACAGTAGACATACTGATTATATAAAAATTAAAAATTTCTGAATGATAAAGTGACAAACTAAGAAGAAAAGAATGCCAGGTCTATGACATAGTAAGCCAACCCATTCCAGTATTGTTGCCTGAATGTAGGAGCCTGGCGGGCTGCCGTCTATGGGGTTGCAGAGTTGAACACAACTGAAGCCACTTAGCAGAAGCAGCAGCAGCAAGCCAACCTCCTGAATATGTAGGTAGCATTTACAGACCAAGAAGAAAAGGAAAAGTACAACCAACAACAAAATGGGCAAAGTATTTTTATCAAACAGTTCACATAAAAAGTCAGTAAATATACTTATTATTCATTTGTATGTCTATTTAAATTCTTAGCCCATCTTTTAGTCTGGTTATTATTCTCTTATTGAGCTACAGAAATTCTTACATATTTTAGAGATTTTGTGATGTGAAAGTCACTCAGTTGTGTCCTAGTCTTTGCATGGAATTCTCCAGGCCTGAATACTGGAGTGGGTAGCCTCTTTCCCAACCTAGGGATCAAACCCAGGTCTCCCACATTGCAGGCAGGTTCTTTACCAGTTGAGCCACAAGGGATTAACCCTTATCAAATATGTTTTGCAAATATTTTTCCTCATTCCACAAACTGCCTTTTAATGATTTTGATTATTTCCTTTGTGTGCAGAAGCTTTTTAGTTTGATGTATATTTCCATTTGTCTCTTTTTGCTTTTGTTGCCTGTGTTTTTCCTGTCATACCCATGATATCACTGCCAAGAACAATGTCATGAAGCTTCCCTCTTGTTTTTTTTCTAGCAGTTTTACAGTTTCAGACCTTAAGTTTGTCTTTAGTCTGTTTTAAGTTGACTTTTTATAAGATAAAGTCCCAATTTCATTCCTTTGCATGTTGACATCCAATTTTCTCAACATTTTTAAACAGACTATCTCTCCCCATTGTGGATTCTTGGCACTCTTGTTAAATATCAGTTGGCATATATGCATGGATTTACTTCTGGAGTCTGAATCTGCCTGCCAGTGCCGGAGACCCAAGTTTGATCCCTGGGTAGGGAAGATCCCCTGGAGGAAGGAAATGGCAACCCACTCCAGTATTCTTACCTGGGAAATCCCATGGACAGAAGAGCCTGACAGGCTATAGTCCATGGGGTCACAAAGAGTTGGACATGACTTAGTGACTAAACAACAATTCTGTTCCATAGGCCTATATTTGTGTCCTTATGCCAGTGACATACTGTTTTTGTTACTGTAGTTTTTTGGTAATATATTTTGAAATCAGAATGTGTGATGTCTCCAGCTTTGTTCTTCTTTCTCAAGACTGATATGACTATTTGTGGCCTTTTGTGGTTCCATCTGAATTTTTAGAGTTGTTTATTATTTCTATTAAAAAATACCATTGTAAAATTTTGATAAAGATTGCATTGTCAACATCAAAAATCTTTAGAGAATTGTAAATCAAAGCCACAGTGAGACATCATCTTATACATGTTAGGATGGTATGGAGAAATGGAGTATTTTCTGCCCTATCAATACACAACGATGTCACAGCAAGGAACTAAGGATGTGAGTAATCAAATTGTAGGATGCTGGCCCCAGATAGCTGGGGCAATGAAAGGAATGATTTCAATAAGCCCAGACTTAGAAAAAGATTTCAATATGAAAATGATTTCACTAAGCCCATACATAGAAAAGCACTAAATTCCTTGAGATAATCTGGTTTTCCTTAATTAACAATAATCTTTTGATGTTCAGACTACCTGCCCCTTGCTGCAAACTTCTGTATAACCAGACTCCTCCCCCTGCCCCCTTGGAACAGCTGTCTCAGGGTTACTAGAGATGGCATCTCCCCAGCTTGAAGTCCTAAAAATTTCCCACCAAATAAAACATAACTCTCACCTTCTAGGTTGTGACTACTTTTTTAAGTTGACAATGGCTATTATCCAAAACCAAAAGACAGTGTTGATGAGGATGTGGAAAAAATGGAACTGAAAAGTGAGTATAAATATAGACTAGATTTCAAAGACTTCACATTAAAAATGTAAAATATTTTAAATATATTTGGAATAAATAAAATATATTTTGAAGTCGATTTCACTTTATCTTTTTAAATGTAACTACTAAAAAATTAAAAATTATATACATGGTTTGTGTTATATTTTTGCTGGAACATACTGTTTAATACCAAGAGTGTTTTTACTGAAGTCAAGTTTGGCACAGTAAGTCTGCCAATGTTTGAATCCCCAAAACTTGCTAAGAACATACCAATATGTTCGATTTTTTCATCAATGACCTCACAGTGGTATGGCCACCGTGTTGGGCTCAGCGGACCAGAAGACGAGACACCATATAAATCTCGTGGTTTACGAAGACGTGGCACCCATCTCCCTAGCTGATATTCCAACAGTATCTGTGTAGTCCGGGGGAAAAATGGGTCACTAATAGAGTCAGCTGAAAAAGGATTCAAATACAATCATGAGTGATAAGAAGGATAAACCCCAATTCCTATAATTATTTTACATAGTCTATTTTTTCTAATAACATTAATTTATGAATACTTGTGGATATTGTTATAAAATGTTATATTTCATGGCATTAAAAAAAGATTAATGAAATTTTAAAATAATTTTCATAATAGCTAGAAAATATCTGTTGACCTTATATACTATTAATTTATGCTAAATTCTCACTGCTACTCTAAAAATACTTGTTTCTTACGATTTTTCTAGCAAACTGTCTATGGCTAAGCCTTCTTAAACTTAATCAAACTGAGGCTGCAACATTTGTCTAATGCATTAAAAGACACACACTGACCTTAATTCCTGACCACCTACTGGAACTATATTCTCAGAGCTTGCTAGTGAACTCTGAGATACAAGATCTCAATTCTCATTTCAGGGTCACTATGTGATATATAACCCCAGGAACATATTTGCATAAAGTACAATAGGGTTGTTCCAAGTAGGTAATGCGGTGGCCATCTTTTTATGGGATAATTATGGACCATCAACGTGATGTTGATAATCATCCCTCTTTAAGCTCTGTTCCCTTGTTTTTTTAATGATGCTATACTTCCTAGTTTTCTTTTATTTTCCACATACTTGGTTCTCCATTTTGTCTCACTGACTCCTTTGCTCTTTCACCTCTGAAATGTGGGTTTTTAGATTTAATTCTTGGCTATTTTTTGTACGACAGCAGATATACCAATGGCAACCCACTCCAGTATTCTTGCCTGGAGGATCCTGTGGACAGAGGAGCCTGGTGGGCTGCCGTCTATGGGGTCACACAGAGTTGGACATGACTGAAGCGACTTAGCAGCAGCAGCAGCAGATATACCAATTGGACTAGGAGTCAGACAAACTGAGTTCTATTCTACCACTCTGTTTTTATATGATTTTGGTTGGCCAATGCAGCCTCTTTGAACATAAATCTTACTACATGCAAATAAGGGATAATATTACCTTCCCTTGCTACTTCTCAGGACTTTTACTTGGATCCATTTACCCAACAGTTATTAATCATCTAGCATTCCATTGTGTGAACAGGCGACATTTTGTCTAATTTACAGTATGACTCAAAAATGACAAGGTAGCTATTTATGAGTTAGAAAATAAAATTAGATTTGTACCTCTCACTATTTTGTAAATTCATATAGAAATTAAATATAAAAATTCAAACAAGTAGGTAAAAGGACTTAGAGGAAATTTAGAAGATTATATTCATGATCTTGGCATAGAGAAGGTCTTTGTAGCTTTTAAACAGATATAAAAATAAAGAGCCATAAATAAGTAACAATAAACTTACCATCAAAATAATTCTAAGTAACAGAAACAACGTAAACAAAGTTAACAAAGAATCGTCACAAATGGGCAATTCATAATAAGGTAGATATAAATAGTCAAGCATAGGAAACAATCCTCAATTTCTGTAGCAATCAAGAAACGTTAGCTAAAATAGTGAGTTACTGTCTTTCTTCCAACAGATAGGCAAAATTTTAAAGAGAAAAATGTGGGGGAAGAAGTCTGCAAAATAGTACTATAAATTTTCTATAAGAATGGGTATAGGTATGTATACAAATGAAAAGAAAAAGGTCTAGAAGGATACATGCCAAACTGAGAACAGTGGTTATCTCAAAAAGGAAGATCTGTTTTAGGATGGTGGTGAAAATGATCAAATAAAGATAAAAACCTATCTTCAATTTCAGAATATCTCTGACATGTGAATATTTAGAAGAAATATTTTAATGTATATTTGAAAGTGCTCTAAAACAGTGTAAAAAATTTTTAAATCAAGTATACATCAAGATGGTCATATACATGTACATTTGCAAATGAATGACTTTATTATAGAAACTCTTCACACAGGCATACTTCATTTTACATAAGGATGTATTTCCAGAACATAATGTTTAGGAAAATTAAAATTTGAATCATATTATAGTTGCATTTAAAGGACTGATTATTTAAAGAAACGTCAAAGTGGACTTTTCTGGCATTCCAGTGGTTAAGACTATGCTCCCAGTGCAGGGGGCATGATTTGGATCCCTGGTCAGGGAACTAAGATCCTGCATGCCACCACACAGCATGGACAAAAAAAAAAAAAAAAAAAAATGCAATGTCAAGGTAAATTCTTATGTTAGGTGAAGTCCTCTATAATGACCACTTTCATTTAGTTTATATAAAAATCAAACAAACCTTAAAAGTTTGAACTTCAGGGGGAGATCAAGATGACAAAGTAGGACCATGAGGTGCTCACCCCTCCCAACAAATACATTTAAGAAAACCTCCATGTGGCACAATTCTCAGAGAAAACTAACTGGAAACTGGCAGAAGGTCTCCTATACAACTGAAGCAGCAATAAAGACCTTCATGTAACCCAGTAAGACAGATAAAAAGGGCACCAAGTCAGGTAGGACTTGTGCCTCTGAGAGGGATCTGTAAGGAAGAGAATGCTGCATGTGCAGACCCTTACCCTGGGGAGGGAGCAGACAGACTCACAATCAGGGCATCCCAGTCCTGGGTCCTGCACAAGGAGACAAGCCCCCTTGCCTGCTGGGAAATCCACTGAGACAGAGAAAAGGGCTGGAGGAACCTAGACTCTACTTGTGAGGGGTGCACATGAGTTGGTTGACAGGGTGGAGAGAGCCTTGCACTGGCAGCTGCTGCCTTGCTGCACTTTCCAAACCGAAGGGGTGAGCACCCTGTCCCCACTCACTCCATACTACAACCTGGCATCAGATAAGGGCAAAGATTTCGTCTAACTACACAGAATCAGACCAGGGTGCCTGGGTGTGATGCTGGCAGAGCTGTGAAGAGCACTGTTTGTGTACACACCAGGCAGTGCCACAAGAATGTGTGAAGCAGCTAAGTGCTAAACCTTGGGTACACAGGCCATGGTCAAGAATATGCCACAACTTGTTTCCCAGTGACTGCGCTCGGGCTCCGTCCACCCCACGCTGCAGCTCAGCGCCAGATGTGGAGCAGACAGGTCCAGGGAGAAGTGTGCCAGAGAGGCAGCCCAAGTCCCAAGGCGGCAGCACAGCCACCTCAGTTCCTGCAGCCACAATGTCCACATCCTCAGCCCCAGTCCACTCCACACCACAACCGTGTACTGTATCTGGGACAAACACAATGGGCAAAGGGATATGACTTTGAGCTGCTTCTGAGAAGAACTGTGGATACGTACACAAGTGATGCACAGGTGCATTGTGACCACAGGAGCACACCTGCTTCAGCAATCACCTCCTTTGGGAAGGGGCATACACTCAATGGAGGCTTATCCGACCCAACCCTCAGGACTTCTATTCCCAAAACCGGGGAGCAGACAGAACCCAACGAGGCAATGACAACCACAAAGAAAGATGAAACCCTAGCCTACATGGAGCACAGCCTCTAGACACTACGAAACCAATCACACCTCTTCACTTACCAAGGGGTCAAGTGACCAAGCTCCAAGTTCAAAAAGGAAGTTATAAAAATGGTAAAGAAATTAAGAAAGATTATCATTAGAAATGCAAATCACTGGAACAAGGAACTAGACTACAAAGATGAACCAATTAAAATTAGCTAATTCAACTGCCAAGATGAAAGCCAATCCAGAAGCAATGAATAGCAGACTAAGTGCCACCGAAGAATGAACGAGTGATTTGGAAGGTGGGATAACGGAAATTACTCAATCAGAACAGGAGCAAGTGTGTGTTAGTCACTCAGTAGTGTCCAACTCTTTGTGACCCCCTGGTCTGTCTCTGGAATTCTCTAGGCAAGAATACTGGAGTGGGTTGCCATTCCCTTCTTCAGGAGATCTTTCTGACCCAGGGACCAAACCCAGGTATCCTGCATTGCAGGCAGATTCTTTACCATCTGGGCTAGAATAGCAGACAGAAAGACAAAAAAAAAAAAGCAACATACAAGACTTAATGGAATAATATAAACAGTGCCAACCTATGTATAAAAGGGGCTCCAGAAAGAGAAGAGAGAGGAAAGGGGATCAAAAATGTATTTGAAGAAATTATGGCTGAAACTTCCTGAAATCTAGAGGAGGAAGCAGATATTCAAGTACAGGAAGCACCAAGGGTCCCAAACAAGAGGAACACAAACAGATCTATATCAAGACATATTATAATTAAAGCAGCAAAAGTTAGAGACAAAGAGAAGATTCTAAAGGCAGGAAGGGAAAAACAGTCAGTTACAAGGGAACCCCCATAAGGTTAATTTCTCTGCAGAAACTGTGCAGGTCAGAAGGGAGTGGCATGATATAGCCAAAGTCCTGAAAGAGAAAATCCTGTAACCTGGGATACTCCACCAGCAAGATTATCATTTAGAATAGATGGAGAGAGAAATGATTTCTCAGACAAGCAAAAACTAAAAGAATACAGCAACACTAAGTCTAAACTAAAAGGAATATTGAAAGGTCTTCTCTGATAGAAAAGAAGCAAGTATCTGTAGGACAGGGAAAATCACGACAGGAAAGGCAAATATACAAAAGGACTGAAGATCACTTAAATAAGCCAGTACATAAACTAAAAACAATCCAAAAATCCTGCAAAATCTATTATAACTATAATTAATACTAAAAGGATAAGCATGAGGATATAAAACACAACATCAGAATCATAAAATGCTGGCAAGAGAGTATAAAAATTTAGCTCCTTTAGACTGTGTTTAAACTTGTACCGGGATTCCCTGGTGGCGAAGATGGTACAATGTGGCAGACTTGAGTTCGATCCCTGGGCCAGGAAGATCCCCTGGAGAAGGAAATGGCAACCCGCTTCAGTATTCCTGCCTGGAAAATCCCATGAATGGAGGAGCCTGATGGGCTACAGTCCATAGGATTGCAGAGTCGGACATGCTGAAGCAACTTGCTTTCTTCTTCTTTCTTTCTTTAAACTTGTATGACTATCAGTTTAACATGACATTCCAAAACCTATGGGATGCAGCAAAAGCTGTTCTAAGAGGGAAGTTTACAGCAATACAGTCTTACTTCAGAAAACAATAAAAATCTCAAACAACCTAACCTCACACCTAAAGCAACTAGAGAAACAAGAACAAACAAAACCTGATGTTAGTAGAAGAAATCATAAAGATCAGAGCAGAAATAAATGAATCAGAGACACAGAAAACAACAGAAAAGGTCAACAAAACTAAAAGCTAGATCTTTGAAAAGATAAACAAAATTGATAAATCTTTAGCCAGACTAATCAAGAAAAAAAGGAGGGCTCAAATCAATAAAATTAGAAATGAAAAAGGAGATGTCACAACAGACACTACAGAAATACAGAGGTACATAAGAGATGATGACAAACAACTATATGCCAATACAACAGACAACCTAGAAGAAAGGGACAAAATTCTTAGAAAGGTACAACCTTCCAAGACTGAACCAGGAAGAAACAGAAAATATAAATAGACCAATACAAGTACTGAAATTGAAACAGTGATTTAAAAACTTCCAACAAACAAAAGTTCAGGAGCAGATGACCTCCATTATCTTTAGGCAAATTCTATCAAACATTTAGAAAAGTTAACACCTATCCTTCTGAAACTCTTTCAAAAAATTCCAGAGGAAGGAATACTCCCAAGCTCATTCTGAGACCACCATCACTCTGATACCAAGACCAGACATAGACACCACACACACCCACCCACACACACCCCTCACACACAAAATTACAGGCCAATAGTACTGATGAACACATATGTGAAAATCTTCAACAAAATACTAGCAATCCAAATCCAACAATATATTAAAAGGATCATACACCATGATTTATGCCAGGAATGCAAAAATTCTTCAATATCTGCAATTCTTCACACTGTAATAATGCAGTGTGATACACCACATTAACAAACTGAAGAATAAAAATTATCATCTCAATAGCAGAAAAAGTGACAAAATTTTAAAAAAAATTAACAGCCATTTATAATAATAAAAAAAAAACTCTCCAGAAAGTGGGCATAGACTGAATTTACCTCAATATAATAAAGGCCTCTGTAACAAACCCACAGCTAACATCATTCTCAAGGGTGAAAAGCTAAAGGCATTCCCTCTAAGATCAGGCACAAGGCAAGGATGTTCAGTGCTGCCACTTTTATTCAACATAGTTTTGGGAGTCCTAGTCATGGCAATCCAAGAAGAAAAAATAAATAAATAAAAAGGAGCCCAAATTGGGAAAGAAGTAGTAAGACCATCACTGTTTGCAGATAACATGATGCTATACATAGAAAATCCTAAAGATGCAACCAGAAAAGTACTAGAGCTCAATGAATTTGGTAAAGTTGCAGTATACAAAATTAACACACAGAAATATCTTGCAGAATTTCCTATACACTAACAATGAGAGATCAGAAAGAGAAATTAACGAAACAATTCCATTTACCATCACATCAAAAATAATAACCTACCAAAGAAGACAAAAGACCTGTACTCTGAAAATTATTAATATTAGACACTTATGAAAGAAACAGAAGATGACACAAATAGGTGGAAAGATATATGATGTTTTTGGATCAGAAGGATCAATATTGTCAAAATGACTATACTACCCAAGGCAATCTACAGATTCAGTGCAATCCCTATCAAATTACCAATGGAGTTTTTCACAGAACTAGAAAAAACTTTTTTCAGTTTCTATGTAAACACAAAAGACCCCAAATAGCCAAAGCAATCCTGAGAAAGAAAAATGGAGGTAGAGGAATCAGGCTCCCTGACTTCAGACTATACTACAAATCAGTATGGTACTGGCACAAAACGCTGATGCTGGGAAAGACTGAAGGCAATACAAGAAAGGGACAACAGAGGATGAGATGGTTAGATAGCATCACTGACCCAATGGACATGAAATATGAGCAAACTTGGGGAGATAGTGGAGGACAGAGGAGCCTGGCATGCTACAGTCTATGAGGTCACAAAGCTTCAGACATGACTTAGCGATTCAACAACAACTGGCACAAAAATAAACATGTATATCAATGGAAAAAGACAGAAAACCCAGAAATGAGCCCCTACCCTTATGGTCAATTAATCTATGACAAAGGAGGCAAGAATATACAATAGAGAAAAGACAATCTCTTCAATAAGTTGTGCTGGGAAAACCGGACAGCTACATGTAAAAGAATGAAATTAGCAAGTTCTCTTAATACCATACACAAAAATAAATTCAAAATGGATCTTCCTGACCTAGGAAGTCTCCTACAATACAGTCAAGATTCTTTATGGTCTGGGCTGCCAAGGAAATCCATAATTTATGTGATTATATGCCATGAAATTAAAAGACACTTACTCCTTGGAAGGAAAGTTATGACCAACCTAGATGGCATATTCAAAAGCAGAGACATTACTTTGCCAACAAAGGTCCGTCTAGTCAAGGCTATGGTTTTTCCAGTAGTCATGTATGGATGTGAGAGTTGGACTGTGAAGAAAGCTGAGCGCCGAAGAATTCATGCTTTTGAACTGTGGTGTTGGAGAAGACTGGTGGGGACTCTTGAGAGTCCCTTGGACTTCAAGGAGATCCAACCAGTCCATTCTAAAGGAGATCAGCCCTGGGATTTCTTTGGAAGGAATGATGCTGAAGCTGAAACTCAATACTTTGGCCACCTCATGTGAAGAGCTGACTCATTGGAAAAGACTCTGATGCTGGGAGGGATTGGGGGCAGGAGGAGAAGGGGACGACAGAGGATGAGATGGCTGGATGGCATCACCAACTCGATGGACGTGAGTCTGAGTGAACTCTGGGAGTTGGTGATAGATAGGGAGGCCTGGCCTGTTGCAATTCATGGGGTTGCAAAGAGTTGGACATGACTGAGCGACTGAACTGAACTGATGTTAAAGAGAGATGTTAGAATTACAGAAACTCCCTGCACTGATTATTTGCTTACTCGTCTAAGACAGCAGGGATGAGCTGCTGCTTTATTCTGTAGTAAATATGGGACTGTTTTCATTTCCTGACTCTTCTGTTAATCTCCGCCAGTTTTTGGATCACAGGAAACTAAGTTCAGGCCTCTGAGACTGGGCTCCCCCCGACCCAAGGAGCAGGCTTGGTGGGCTGCAGAGGCATGATGGAGGCATTCACTTCCTCTATCCTGTGCCCTAATCACTCAGACATGACTTCGGCTTAAGCTTCGAGCCTTTATTCTACACCACAAACAATCCCCCATATATTAAAACACATCACTCTCTTTGCAGACAGTGTCTCTTGAGTCTGGGCCAGTCTTCCCAGGAGGTGGAGGGATACCCACACTTCTAGGGGTATCCTGAAGTTTCTATCAGAAAGGTCTGCTCAGGATCTTGCATTCTGGCAATGGAGAGCTTCAGCCTCCAGCCTCAGTTCAGCTGATCAGTCGTGTCTGACTCTTTGCGACCCCATGGACTGCAGCAGCACGCCAGGCTTCCCTGTCCTTTACCAACTCACGGAGCTTGCTCAAACTCATGTCCATTGAGTCGGTGATGCCATCCAACCACCTCATCCTCTGTCATACCCTTCTCCTCCAGCCTTCAATCTTTCCCAGCATCAGTCTTTTTCCAATGAGTCAGCTCTTTGCATCAGGTGGCCAAAGTATTGGAGTTTCAGCTTCAGCATCAGCCCTTCCAATGAATATTTAGGATTGATTTCCTTTAGGATTGACTGGTTGGATCTCCTTGCAGGCCAAAGGACTCTCAAAAGTCTTCTCCAACACCACAGTTCAACAGCATCAATTTTTCGGCACTCAGCTTTCTTTACAGGCCAACACTCACATCCATACATGACTACTGGAAAAACCATAGTTTTGACTAGATGGACCTTTGTTGGCAAAGTAATGTCTCTGCTTTTGAATATATTATCAAGATTGGTCATAACTTTACTTCCAAGGAGCAAACGTCATTTAATTTCATGGCTACAACCACCATCTGGAGTGATTTTGGAGCCCAAAAATAAAGTCAGCCACTGTTTCCCCATCTATTTCCCATGAAGTGATGGGACAAGATGCCATGATCTTAGTTTTCTGAATGTGGAGTTTTAAGGCAACTTTTTCACTCTCTTTCTTCACTTTCATCAAGAGGCTTTTTAGTTCTTCCTCACTTTCTGCCATAAGTGTGGTGCCATCTGCATATCTGAGGTTATTGATATTTCTCCCAGCAATCTTGAACCATCTTGTGCTTCATCCAGCCCCACATTTCACAAGATATACTCCGCATATAAGTTAAATAAGCAGGGTGACAATATACAGCCTTGAAGTACTCCTTTCCTGATTTGGAACCAGTCTGTTGTTCAATGTCCAGTTCTAACTGATGCTTCTTGACCTGCATACAGGTTCCTCAGGAGACAGGTCAGGTGGTCTGGTATTTCCATCTCTTTAAGAATCTTTCCATAGTTTGTTGTGATCCACACAGTCAAAGGCTTTGGTTTAGTCAGTAAAGCAGAAGTAGATGTTTTTCTGGAACTCTCTTGCTTTTTAGATGATCCAGTGGATGTTGGCAATTTGATCTCCGGTTCCTCTGCTTTTTCTAAATCCAGCTTGAACATCTGGAAGTTCACGGTCCACATACTGTTGGAGCCTCACTTGGAGAATTTTAAGCATTACTTTGCTAGCATGTGAGATAAGGGCAATTGTGCAGTAGTTTGAACATTCTTTGGCATTGCCTTTCTTTGGGATTGGAATGAAAACTGACCTTTTCCATTCCTGTGGCCACTGCTGAGTTTTTCAAATTTGATGGCATATTGAGTGCAGCACTTTTACAGAATCATCTTTTAGGATTTGAAATAGCTTAACTAGAATTTCATCACCTCTACTAGCTTTGTTTGTGGTGATGCTTCCTAAGGTCCACTTGACTTCACATTCCAGGATGTCTGGCTCTAGGTGAATGATCACACCATTATGGTTATCTGGGTTATGAAGATCTTTTTTGTATAGTTCTTCTGTGTATTTTTGTCAGCTGTTCTTAATATCTTCTGCCTCTGTTAGGTCTATACCATTTCTGTCCTTTACTGTGACCATCTTTGCATGAAATGTTCCCTTGGTATCACTAATTTTCTTAAAGAGATAAAAAACTAAAAATAGAACCACCATATGATCAAGCATCCCTTCATGGATCACAGGCCTTGTCCTGAAGAAGGAGCCTGAATAACTCAAAGAAGCTATGAGCCATGCAGTGTGGGGCCACCCAATACAGATGGGTCATAGTGGAGAGTTCTGACAAAACATGGTCCACTAGAGGACAGAATGACAAACCACTCAATCCAGTATTCTTGCCCAGAGAAACCCATGGACAGTATGAAAAGGCAAAAAGCTATGACCCTGGAAGGTGAGCCCGTCAGGTTGAGAGGTGTCCATTATACTACTGGGGAAGAGCCGAGGGCAATTACTAATAGCTCCAGAAAGAATGAAGCAGCAGGCCAAAGCAGAAACAACACTCAGCTGTGGATGTGTCTGATGGTGAAAGTAAAGTCCTATGCTGTAAAGAACAATATTGCATAGGAATCTGGAATATTAGGTCCACAAATCAAGGTAAATTGAACATGGTGAAGAAGGAGATGGCAAGAGTGAACATCAACATCTTAGGAATCAGTAAACTAAAATGAATGGGAAGGAGTGAACTTAATTCAGGTGACCATTATGTCTACTACTGTGGGCAAGAGTCCCTTAGAAAAAATGGAGCAGAAAAGTAAGGAGAGATAAGGCGGCCTTAAATGAACACTGCAAGAAAGTAGAGGAAAACAATAGAATGGGAAAGACTTAGAGAGCTCTTCAAGAAAACTGGAGATATCAAGGGAACATTTCATGCAAGGACAGCACAATAAATGACAGAAATGGCAAGGACCTAACAGCAGCAGAAGGTATTAAGAAGAGGTGGCAAGAATACACAGAAGAACTATACAAAAAAATGTCTTAATGACCCAGGTAACCATGATGGTGTGGTCACTCACTCACCTAAAATCAGACATCCTGGAATGTGAAGTCTAGTGGGCCTTAGGAAGCATTACCATGAACAAAGCTAGTGGAGGTGATGGAATTCCAGCTAAGCTATTTAAGATCCTAAAAGATGATGCTGTTAAAGAGCTGCATTCAATATGTCAGCATTTTTAGAAGACTCAGCAGTGGCCAAAGGGCTGGAAAAGGTCAGTTTTCATTCCAATTCCAAAGAAGGGGAGTACCAAAGAATGTTCAAACTACCACACAATTAGTGCTCATTTCACATGCTAGTAAGATTATGCTCAAAATCCTTCAAGCTAGGCTTCAGCAGTACACGAACTGAGAACTTCCAGATGTACAAGCTGGGTTTCGAAGAGGCAGGGGAACCAGAGATCAAACTGCCAACATTCACTGGATCATAAAGAAAGCAAGGGAATTCCAGAAAAACATCTACTTCCACTTCATTGATTACACTAAAGCCATTGACTGTGTAGATAACAATAAACTGGAAAATTCTTAAAGAGATGGGAATACCAGATCACCTTACCTGTCTCCTGAGAAATTTGTATGAGGGTCAAGAAACAACAGTTAGAACCTTACATGGAATGACTGATTGGTTCAAAATTGGGAAAGGAGTAGGATAAGGCTGTATATTATCACCCTGTTTATTTAACTTATATGTGCCAGTGGTACAGAACCTGCCTGCCAATGCAGGAGACTGTAAGAGATGTGAGTTTCATCCCTGGGTCAGGAAGATCTGGATAAGAGCATGGCAACCCATTCCAGCATTCTTGCGTGAATCCCATGGACAGAGAAACCTGGCGGGCTACAGTCCACAGGGTTGCAAAGAGGTAGACACGAGTGAAGTGACTTAGCACACATGATTTAGCACACACACATGCAGAGTACATCATGCAAAATGCCAGGTTGGATGAATCACAAGCTGGAATCAAGAATGACAGAAGAAATATTAACAACCTCAGATATGCAGATGATTCTACTCTAATAGAAGAAAGTACAGAGGAACTAAAGAGCCTCCTGATAAGGGTGAAAGAGGAGAGTGAAAAAGCTGGCTTAAAACTCAACATTCAGAAAACTAAGATCATGGCATCCAGTCCCACCACTTCATGGCAAATTGAAGGGGAAAAGTGGAAACAGTGACAGATTTTATTTTCTTGGGCTCCAAGATCACTGTGGATAGTGACTACAGCCATGAAATTAAAAGACTTGCTCCTTTGATGGAAAGTTATGACAAACCTAGACAGTGTATTAAAAAGCAAAGACATCACTTTGCCCTCAAAGGTCCATCTAGTCAAAGCTATGGTTTTTCCAGTAGTCAATATGGATGTGAGAGTTGGACCATAAGAAAGCTGAGTGTCGAAGAACTATTGATGCTTTTAAATTGTATTAGAAAAGAGTTTTGAGAATCCATTTAACCACAAGATCAAGCCAGTCAATCCTAAAGGAAATCAACCCTGAATATTCATTGGAAGGACTGAAGCTGAAGTGCCAATAATTTGGCTACCTGATGCAGAGTCAACCCACTGGAAAAGACTTTGATGCTGGGAAAGACTGAATGCAAAAGGAGAAGTGGGTGGCAGAGGATGACATGGTTAGATAGCATCATCAACTCAATGGACATGAATCTGAACAAACTCTGGGAGGTAGCGAAGGACATGGAAGCCTGGCGGGCTTTAGTCCATGGGGTCACAAAGAGGTGGACTTAGTAACTGAACTTAGTAACTGAACAACAACACCATCATGATCTGGCAATTCCACTCGTGGGCATATATGCAGAAAAGACCATAATTCGAAAAGATAATGCACCCCAATGTTCATTTCAGTACTATTTACAATAGCCAAGACATGGAAGCAACCTAAACGTCCATCGACAGAGGAATGGATAAGATGTGGTACATATATACAATGGAATATCACTCAGCTATAAAAAAGGACAAATTAATGTCATTTGCAGCAACATGGATGGACCTAGATATTATTATACTACGTGAAGTAAGTCAGACAAAGACAAATATCATATGTATCACCAATATGTGGAATCTAATTTTTAAAAATGATACAAATGAACTTATTTATGAAACAGAAATAGACTGATAGATTTTGAAAACAAACATGGTAATCACAGGGGAAATGTTGTGGGGGAGGGATAAATAAGAAACTTGCGGTTACATACAGACCGCATCATATGTAAGATAGATAACCAGCAAAGACCTACAGTATAACACAAGGAATTCTACTCAATTTTCTGTAATTAACTTTATGAGAAAAGGATCTGAAAAAGAAATGAATATACGTATATGTATTAATGAATCACTTTGTTGCACACCTGATACTAACACAACACTGCAAACCAACCATATTCCAATAAAATTTAAAAACAAACAAAAAGAACCCCAAACAATCTAGTCAAAAAATGAACAGTTAAATAGATATTTTTCCAAAGAAGACACAGATGGCCAACAGGCACAGGAAAAGATGCTCACCACTGATAATATCAGAGAAATGTAAATCAAAAGAACAATGAGGTTATCACCTAACACAGGTCAGAATGACTATCAAAAAGTCTGCGAAGAATAAAGCTGGAGAGGGTGCGGAGAAAAGGGAACACTTATACACTGTTGGTAGGAATGTAAATTGGTGTAGCCACTATGGAAAACAGTATGGAAGTTTCTTAAAAAGCTAAAAATAGAACAGCCATATGATCCAGCAATCCCATTCCTGGGATTTATATCCAGAAATAACTAAAACTCTAATTCAGAAAGAGACATGCATTCCAGTGTTCATAGCAGCACTATTTACAATAGCCTAGATTTGGAAGTTATCCAAGTCCCCATCAATAGATGACTGATTTAAGATGTATTGTATACATATATATAATAATAAAATATTACTCAGCCATAAAAATGAATGGGATATGGCCATTTGCAACAATATGGACCTCAAAAATACATGAATGGACCTTGAGAACATTATACCTGTATGTATGTAAGCCCAAGTTCCTTATTTATCCCTCCCCCACATTTCTCCTGTGGTAAACATGTTTGTTTTCAAAAACCTATCAGTCTATTTCTGTTTTGTAAATAAGTTCATTTGTACCATTTTTTAAAATACCTGTGAAGTTAGACAGAGGAACACAAACTTCAATATGGTTTATATGTGGAATCTAAAAAACAATACAAATGAATCTATATACAAAATAGAAACAGATTCATAGACATAGAAAACAAATTTATGGTTATCGCAGGGGAAAGGAAGGGGGAGGGATAAATTAAGAGTATGGGATTAACAACCTACTATACATAAAATAGATAAAAACAAGGCTTTACTGAATAACACAGGCAATTACATTATCTTCTAATAACCTATAATGGAAAATAATGTGAAAAACTATCTATATTATATATATATAACTGAGTCACTTTTCTGTATACCTGAAACTAACAGAATACTGTAAATCTCCTATACTGCAATTAAAAAAAATGCTCAAACTCCAAAATACTCTTATTAAAAATACATCTCTCCTTACCAATAACAGAATAATAATTCCTGTGTTATTCACTCTGACTTTTCTAGCTTTCTCTCATTTTTCATCTACTTAAGGTCTTATCAGAAAGAGAAGGGAGAATATATGAATAATTTCAAACCTGTTAGAAGTGCACACTGATGGATGTCTTCATTTACAAACTTCATAAAGTTATCCTCATCCTAAAACAAGAGAATTTAAAAATATTTCTATTTTAAAAACAGCTTTTCAATCCAGAAATATTTTACATCTTAATGCTTAGAACTGAATGTGTCTTTAATCTTTAATAAATGAAAAAATTAAAGGGTTATTATCAGCTGTTGGTCTCAAAGTACCCAACACTTTGACATCCTGAAACAAAGTTTTCATCTTTTATTTCTCTTCTTCAAGGCAAGGCCATATTAATGATTGTAGAGAAGAAATAGTTTAAAGATTTTTGTTAAACCTGGCAAAACAATTCAAATTCAATATAAAATTAACCGGAAAATGGAAGAAAGACAAGAAACTCAGAAAGCCGCAGACATTTTAATGGGTTATACCTCATATGGGGAGTTTATTTTGGGACCTTAACTTACATAGATAATTTATACTTTACTAAAATGTGAAGGGAATTTCTTAGAAATATGTGCTGGAACCAGAAGAAATCTTTTTAACTACTGCTGAGCTATTTTGTTTATAGAGAAAAACTACTGTTTCTCCCCTCCCCGCTTTCTTCCTCTATGTACTTTTGCTACATCACTGCCACAGGAAACCTATTATGGTGACACACAGTAGGTTTAGAAATAGGAGGTCGCACTCTGAAGATAACTCAGAGAAGTCTTACCCAAAATACTTTCTCAAATAAACCCCAATATAGATTCTCTTTTTACATAGGGCATACTGCACACAGTTACAGCTTTGCTTTCAATCAATTTATTTCCCAACTTCAGTGACAAGTGATTTAAGTATCCAACTGATTGTTAGTCAATTGAATTGATAACATTTTTACTGGGAATTCGTATTTTATAACAAGTTTTAAGTAGGATAAAGTTGAGAAAAACATACTGATTCATCTTCATCACTGATTGTTCTGTCTGAATAGTCTTCCTTTTCTGAATCTTCTGACATCTCTTCCAGTATCTGGCTTGAAATTTCTTTTATTATGTAGGTTGGCTATAAAACAATTTGTAAGGAACTTGTTTGGTAGTTTTCTTTTTAAGCACACATTAAATGTTTATCCCCAAATATATTCAATTTAATTAATAGTGACAAAAGGTTCCTCTATAAAGTAAATTAGGACACAGCTAATTAAACCTTTAATTTCAAAGATTTAAATAATTTTCTATTTTTATTAGAGACAAAAATCACAAAAGAAAAAACAAGTAAATAATTTAATTGAAAAAGGAATTTCCAGGGTACCCAGTCAAATCATTTACATCCTCTATTTACAATTAAATACCATACAGCGATAGAAAGTTCAGAATGAGCCTGAGGCATTAAAAAAAAATCATGAATCAAAGAAAATTTACAGTTACTGATTCAGGCATTGAGTTTCAATAATATAGTTAATATTTTTTCTGCGTAATTTTTCAAATGAAAATAGGCTTTTATTCTCTGTATTTTGGTTGATATTCTGTAGATACTGTCTGTTCTAAATATTCGGTTGTAAGTCTTACTGGAATTTCAATCAATACGACAACGACCATTAATCCTCCCAATGCGAGTATTCTCTTAAATGGTAAAGACAATGAAATAATAGAAATTGCTTGTCAAGAGTCTACTATTTTTGAGAGACTAAAGGAATTTACTAATTTTGAAACTACTGGTTTACGCTCTTTTCTACAAAAAGGGTTTTAGAGCGTGGACGACATAAAGACGCTCTTTTCAACAAAGTGTTTAGAGCGAGGACTCTATAAAGCCCAAGCTCCATAGCGGAAAAACTACGAATACAACAGAAAAGTCTGTCTTATGGGTGATTCCTTCAGTAGTAAGAGACTGAAGTTTCCGTTTGGGGACCGCAACTCCAATTCTGGAAAACTAGACTGGTATAAATTTTGGTTCTGTGTTTTTAGGTGAAAATAAGAGGCGCACCAACCTGCTGCAGGGTAGAACCTAAGCGCCAGGGACGCCACAGACACAGGCAGATCTAAGGGGCGCTCCCTCCGCGCGCTTCTTCTATCTCAGAAGCGACACTGCCGGCACCGCCCCGCCCAGTCGTGCGGGGGGCCTTCCGCGGGCAGGAACAACTTCCTCGGCTGGAAGGACAGTGAAGCCACAATTCCCGGGGGGCCCAGGTGTTCCTCCCACACTTACTTCGCGACCCAGCAGTAGGGGGAAGGGCACATTTTCTGGGGCGCTATCTTTCCCCTTAGGGACTGTCCCCCTCGGCACTTCCCTGTCCCGTCGCGGCCACCTCCCCCTCGCCCCGAGTTTCCCGGCCAGGTCAGTCGTCCCGCGGCCCGGCCAGCCGCCTCTTCCGTGCCGGGAGCCGCAGCTCTGCCCCAGACGCCAACAGCCCCAACACTGGATAAAACTCTACCGCAGTTGAGCAGCCCCCGCCACGCCCTTCACCTCGTGGCGCGCCGCACTCGTTACCAGGGCAACGGGGTCACCCTCGCGAGACCTCGGGCAGACAGCTACGCTGCATTTCCCCTGAAGTAAAGGGAAAGCTCAACTGGAATTCCATCACCTTCACTAGCTTTGTTCGTAGTGATGCTTTCTAAGGCCCACTTGACTTCACATTCCAAGATGTCTGGCTCTAGGTCAGTGATCACACCATCGTGATTATCTGGGTCGTGAAGATCTTTTTTGTACAGTTCTTCTGTGTATTCTTGCCATCTCTTCTTAATATCTTCTGCTTCTGTTAGGTCCATACCATTTCTGTCCTTTATCGAGCTCATCTTTGCATGAAATGTTCCTTTGGTATCTCTGATTTTCTTGAAGAGATCCCTAGTCTTTCCCATTCTGTTGTTTTCCTCTATTTCTTTGCATTGATCGCTGAGGAAGGCTTTCTTATCTCTCCTTGCTATTCTTTGGAACTCTGCATTCAGATGCTTTTATCTTTCCTTTTCTCCTTTGCTTTTTGCTTCTCTTCTTTTCACAGCTATTTGTAAGGCCTCCCCAGACAGCCATTTTGCTTTTTTGCATTTCTTTTCCATGGGGATGGTCTTGATCCCTGTCTCCTGTACAATGTCACCAACCTCATTCCATAGTTCATCAGGCACTCTATCTATCAGATCTAGGCCCTTAAATCTATTTCTCACTTCCACTGTATAATCATAAGGGATTTGATTTAGGTCATACCTGAATGGTCTAGTGGTTTTCCCTACTTTCTTCAATTTAAGTCTGAATTTGGCAATAAGGAGTTCATGGTCTGAGCCACAGTCAGCTCCTGGTCTTGTTTTTGCTGACTGTATAGAGCTTCTCCATCTTTGGCTGCAAAGAATATAAACCTCATGCGAAGAGTTGACTCATTGGAAAACACTCTGATGCTGGGAGGGATCGGGGGCAGGAGGAGAGGGGACGACAGAGGATGAGATGGCTGGATGGCATCACTGACTCGATGGACATGGGTCTCAGTGAACTCCGGGAGTTGGTGATGGACAGGGAGGCCTGGCGTGCTGCGATTCATGGGGTCGCAAAGAGTCGGACACAACTGAGCGACTGATCTGATCTGATCTGAAAGGGAAAGCTGTACTTGGATGGCATCACCGACTCAATGGACTAAAGTTTGAGTAAGCTCGGGAGTTGGTGATGGACAGGGAGGCCTGGCCGTGCTGTAGTCCATGGGGTGGCGGGGAGTCAGACATGACTGAGGGACTGAACTGAACTGAACTGAAAGGGAAAGTGCTGAAGATGACGGGAGCTAGGGAGAGACACACAGGCGTCAAAGTGCCTCTGGCTGCAGGAAGGTGGCTAGCAAGAAATCATAGGGGCGGACAAGTATTTGTTCCCTCGGTGCTGCACCTCAGCTGTCTGCCTTTTCCCTTCTCCGAGGAGACAGTGGAGCAGACTGGTTAAGGCTTGTGCTTTGTTGAACTTTATTTGTAGCCACACAGTTGCATTTTGCACAGTTGTGTGGCCAATAATCTTTATTGGATTTGGAAAATGAGACTTTTCTTTTTAAATGTTTGATAGAAGAGTCAGAGATAAACCAGGGTGAAGTCTCGAGATTTTTATCAGCTCAGAGATACTTTAAGAATAATAATCATGGTTCAGTGATAAAGAATCCGCCGGCCAATACAGGGGACACAGGTTCAATCCCTGGGTCTGGAAGATTCCCCTGGAGAAGGAAATGGCAACCCACTCCAGTATTCCTGCCTGGAGAATCCCATGGACAAAGAAGTCTGGCGGGCTACAGTCCACAGAGTCGGAAATGGCTCAGACACGACGCAGTGAGTAAACAGCGACAACAACGGTGTGGAGGACATTATGCAAATTACATTACATGACTGTTTCATGTAATTAAATATGATCTTCCCATAACAGACTTAGTCATTATTCCTGTATATTCAATCTTGATTTCCCCCTGGTCTTTAGCTAATTGGATACTTTATTTGGAATAGTTTTCCAAGTACAGCTAAAAAAAAAAATCTTTGGTGCCTGCATGAGGCATTATGTGTCATGAGATTTGTAATATTGTAGAAATGGAGATGATGGACCATAGCAAGTTTCACAGTACAATAAAGAGCAAAGCAATAGCTTAAACATGGAAATAGATTAATAGTCTCTGGTTAAATTTTGTCAGTTTCCAAAAAATAACATAATTTTTTGAGGTCAGAGGTTTGGAAGATTGGCCCTTCCAGAAAAAGAAATAGAGCACATTATTAGATCACACTTTCTTGGAAAATAATAACCCTTTATAATTGTACCTGGTTTTATGTCATCAGTTCATTTCAGTCTCAGTCGTGTCCGACTCTTTGCGAACCCATGAACCTCAGCACGCCAGGCCTCCCTGTCCATCACCAACTCCTGGAGTCCACCCAAACCCATGTCCATTGAGTCAGCGATGCCATCCAACCATCTTATCCTCTGTCGTCCCCTTCTCCTGCCCTTAACCTCTCCCAGCATCAGGGTCTTTTCAAATGAGTCAGCTCTTCGCATCAGGTGGCCAAAGTATTGGAGGTCATACATGTTACTACAGATGACATGCATAGACAATTTTTATATATGGAATCTATTTTGTGTTGGATTTTAGAGTCAAGATTGCAAGCCATAGTGTCAGACACACAAGGTGAAACTCCAAGAAATGATCTAACCAAGTTACACAAGAAATGGATGGCAGGGCTGGAACTTAGGTCTCAAGATCTTTAGTTCAAATGTTTACGCAATCGTATTTCAAGTGATCCTACAGAGAAAAATTTTAGTGTGTAATAAAAATTAAAAAACTTTGAAAATTTTTTACTCATTCTTTCATTAATTCAACAAGTATTTATTCAATCCCTACTACTTGCCAGGGATTGTTCCCTGTGGAAGGCTTTTGAAGGGAATAAAACAGATATTTCTTGTGGAGATTATGTGCTACTGGGAGAAGACAGACCAATCAGTTCAGTCGCTCAGTCATGTCCGACTCTTTGCGACCCTGTGGACTGCAGCACACCAGGCCTCCCTGTCCATCACTAACTCTCGGAGTTACTCAAACTCATGTCCATTGAGTCAGTGATGCCATCCAACCATCTCAGCCTCTGTCGTCCCCTTCTGCTCCTGCCTTCAATCTTTCCTAGCATCAGGGTCTTTTCCAACGAGTCGGCACTTCACATCAGGTGGCCAAAGTATTAGAACTTCAGCTTCAGCATCAGTCCTTCCAATGAACACCCAGGACTGATTTCCTTTAGGATGGACTGGTTGGATCTCCTTGCAGGCCAAGGAACTCTCAAGAGTCTTCACCACCACAGTTCAAAAGCGTCAGTTCTTCAGCACTCAGCTTTCTTTATAATCCAACTCTCACATCCATACATGACTACTGGAAAAACCATAGCCTTGACTAGATGGACCTTTGTTGGCAAAGTAATGTCTCTGCTTTTTAATAAGCTGTCTAGGTTGATCATGGAGAAGGCAATGGCACCCCACTCCAGTACTCTTGCCTGGAAAATCCCATGGTTGGAGGAGCCTGGTGGGCTGCAGTCCATGGGGTCGCTAAGAGTCGGGCACAACTGAGCGACTTCACTTTCACTTTTCACTTTCATGCATTGGAGAAGGAAATGGCAACCCACTCCAGTGTTCTTGTCTGGAGAATCCCAGGGATGGGGGAGCCTGGTGGGCTGCCGTCTATGGGGTCGCACAGAGTCGGACACAACTGAAGCAACTTAGCAGCAGCAGGTTGATCATAACTTTGTTTCCAGGGAGCAAGCATCTTTTAATTTTATGGCTGCAGTCACCATCTGCAGTGATTTTGGAGCTCCCCAAAATAAAGTCTGCCACTGTTTCCACTATTTCCCCACCTATTTGCCATGAAGTGATATGACCGGATGCTACGATCTTAGTTTTATGAATGTTGAGTTTTAAGCCAACTTTTTCACTCTCCTCTTTCACTTTCATCAGGAGGCTTTTTAGTTCTTCTTCACTTTCTGCCATAAGGGTGGTGTTAAAAAAAAAAAGCACCCAGCTGATAATAATTGGCGTGGAGAGAAATAAAATGGAAAATTAAAGCGCATAGGGAGTACTCTGGTGGGTGGACCTCAGTAGATGTGGCTCTCCTGATGAACAGTCCAGGAAAGTCTCTCTGAACAGACTTTTGAGCAGAGACCTGAAGCAAGGAAAGGGATGAGCCACGTGGATGTCTAGGGGGAGACCTTAGCAGGCAGGAGAATCAGCAAGTACAATGGTTCTGAGAGAAGACCATGTTATGAATTATACTAGGCAGAACTGTTTAGCCCAGGGGTCCCCCACCTATGGAATCTAATGCCTGATGATCTAAGGTGGAGCTCATATTATAATAACAGAAATAAAGTCAAGTGAAAGTCGCTCAGTTGTGTCTCTTTATGACCCCATGGACTGTAGCCCACCAGGCTCCTCTGTCTCTGGAATTCTCCAGGCAAAAATACTGGAGTGGGTAGCCGTGCCCTTCTCCAGGGGATCTTTCCAAGCTAGGGATTGAACCCATGTCTCCCACATTAGAGGAAGATTCTTTACCATCTGAGCCAAAAGTGCACAATAAATGTGCCTGAATCATCCCCAAACCACCCCTTACCCCTGGTCTGTGGAAGAATTGTCTTTCACAAAACTAGTTCCTGGTGACAAAAAGGTAGGGGACTGCTGGTTTAGCTGGAGTCATTACATTTTAAGGAAAGAGGTTTCATTAGGACCTCTTTCTTCCCCAGATGAATTTAAAATGATGTCCTTAAGCACCTGTTGCTTTTTAGCTTTTTTTTTTTTTAAGAAAAACTTACTCTCCTATTTGACAGTAGAATATAGTGAAAATGAAATTCTTTGCCTTCAAATTAAAGTGGAAGGAGTAAACGTCATCCCAAAGGTCTATTATGGCATATTGAGTTTTTGTTCCCCTTGTCTATGATCTTATCAGAGGTTAAGGGATACACTCCACATGGAGCAGCTTCTGCTTCCTAGGAAGTCCGCTTTACCTGTGCAGTAACTTTTCCTCCTCCAGTTTTTGGATGGATTCATCTCCTCTAAGCCTGCAGTATAAAAGGCAATAGTAAGAAAAGAAAAGAAAAACCCAAAAGGTACAGTTATTGGCATGGCAATCAGGAGTTAAGGTCACTTTAGCAACATATGGCCAAATGTAAATTGTGTTAGGAATGTGATTTATTCTGTGTGGTCATATCATTTTGAGCAGAGACTTAAATGAGAAGATGAGATGACTAGGGTAATCAGTTATTTATGACATCACAGAAGTCAGTGGTTATGTGGCTGTAGAGGCCTTGTCATCATTTGGCTGAGGAATCCGTATGGATCCCAGGAGCACCTGGGGTTATCTGATATTTGATATGCAGTACATGTTCAATTTCAAACTCGATTCAGTGTCCTCCTCATTACCTCCCAAATCTGTCCCTAGCTCTGGTGACAGAAAGTGAGAGGAAAGTGATGTTCTACTATTTACATTCATCCCCTCTTTCTTCCAAGTGCTAGTTCCTTGTTGTGTGAGGATGATTCAGGGCTGGGGGAAGGGCAGATATCTCATGGCTGGGCCAAGTTGCAGAGTCTGCCGTGGTGGCCTTCAGTGCTGTTATTGTTCTTTGTCCGTGTGCTTCAAGAGGAGCACGGTGGCTCCAACTTGCCCCTTGACAAGGGGCTGTCTTCAAGGCATGCTCCTAGGAAATAGCAATCTCTTGTGAGGAATTACGGGGAACAGAGTTTAGAATGTTGATTCTTTATTTACTACCTCGTAATGAATTTGGCTTGGATAAGGATCCAAATTTCTGTTTCCATTTACTTTTCTTCCAGCACTTGCTTCTATTAGTACTTGGCAAAGGTATTTTGTAGAAAATAAATGTGTTTTACTGAAATAATAATGCTTATTTTGGCAAACTCTTTTCTCATTAGGAAGCCAAAGCTAATAGCAATTGCATTTATCCATGGATACCAGGCTAAGTGAACGTATATCTAAAACTAAAGATGTACAAATGTTGATAGTAAAGGGGTAGAGAAAGTTATACATCAAATACACACACACCACACACACACAAAGGTTGAAAATAAAAGAGTCGAGAACCGACTGTAATGCTCTGTTGTAACCTAAATGGGAAGGAAATCCAAGGAAGAGGGAATGTATGTACACATGTGGCTGATTCACTTTGCTTCATAGCAGAAACTAACACAACACGGTAAAGCTACTCCAATAAAAAAAAAAATTGAAAAATAAGAGACCAAAAACTACAACTAATCGTTGAGGCAATGAAGTTAAAAAGAAAAAAGTAAAAGGGTAGAAGTAAAGTTAGCAGTTGCCAAGTCTCAGTTGCTCAGTCTGACTCTTTGGGACCCCATAGACTATCGCCCACCAGGCTCCTCTGTTCATGGGATTCTCCAGGCAAGAAAATTGGAGAAGGTTGCCATTTCGTACTCCAGGGGATCTTCCCAACCCAGGGATTGAACTGCACCTCCTGTGTTTCTTGCCCTGGCAGGCAGATTCTTTACCACTGAGCCACCTGCGAGTGCTAACCAAAAGAAAGCCATGGAAGCAACGTTAAGAATAGAAAAAATAAACTTTAAGGCAAAAATCTTTTCTATAATTAGAGCATCACTTCATAATTGTGGTGCTACCAGTAAAGAGCCTGCCTGCCAATGCAGGATACTTAAGAGACACTGTTCAATCAATCCTGGGTCAGGAAGTTTCCTGTGGAGGAGGACATGGCAACCCATGCCAGTATTCTTCCCTGGAGAATTCCATGGACAGAAGAGCCTGGTGGGCTACAATCTATTGGGTCACAAAGAGTTGGACAAGACTGAAGCAACTTAGTAGGCACATGCACTTCGTAATACTAAAATAATTCAATTCACTTGGAAAATGATTCCAGATTTCTGTATGCACCAAAACCATGAGCTTAAAATATGAAAGCAAAATTAATATATTCACAAGTAGAAATAGACAACTCCATAATAATAGAGGGGGATTTTCACATTCCTTTTTCAGTCATAGCTAGAAGAAAGGAACAAAACATTAGTAAGGATATAGAATGTTTGGACAACATGATTAATAAGCTTAAACACAAATAGACACAGCACTCAAATCAAGACCTTATTAGGCCATCTCCTTATTCTGTGGAAGATGTGTTTAGGATCATGAGATCTTATCCATCTTTCTACTTGGAACACACATGCAAGCAAGAGTAGAAAAAACTCCCTAATACAGACCTGTTTCTACATCACACACAAGACCGTAACATCTTTGAGCTCAAACCCTGAATATGCACATTGTAGGACTAACTTTGACCCATCCCTAATCCTATCAGTTTGGTACTAGTACTACAGGCTGTATGCTTTTCATTGCTTAATTTTGTGATAGACTTTGATGATAAGTATCTTATTGTCTAAACTTAGAGTCCTTATGAGGATGGAAATGTCAAAAGTACTAATGTTTTTAAGGTACAGTAGTTTGCTAACTCTTTATCAGTCTTATGAACAGGGCTGAGGGGACTGTTCAGAGCCTCTGGACTCACAATTTAAAACCTTTATGAGGGGACTTCCCTGGTAGTGCAGTGGTTAAGAACCCACCTTCCAATGCTGGGGACACAGGTTCAATCCCTGGTGGGGGAAACTAAGATCCCATATACCATGATGGGAACTGAGCCCGCGTGTGCTAGAGTCCCTGCTCTGCAATGAGAGGCCTGAATGCCACAACTGCAGAAAGTTCGCACACAGCAATGAAGACCCAGCACAGTCAAAATAATACAAGTAAATAAATAAAACCTTTGTAAGACGAGCCTCAGATTTCAAGTAGTGCTACTTAAATATATAAAACTGCTATGAAAAAATACCTTTGGATTTAAATATAATCACTAGTGTCTTGCAAATAGTATTTTATAGACAAATAGTATATATTGAAAGTGAAAGTGAAGTCGCTCAGTCGTGTCCGACTCTTTTCGACTCCGTGGACTGTAGCCTACCAGGCTTCTCCGTCCATGGGATTCTCCAGGCAAGAATACTGGAGTGGGTTACCATTTCCTTCTCCAGGGGATCTTCCCGACCCATGGATCGATCCCGGGTCTTCCTCATTGGAGGTAGATGCTTTAACCTCTGAGCCGCCAGGGAAGCCCCCTGCAGAAGGCAATGGCACCCAATTCCAGTACTCTTGCCTGGAAAATCCTATGGACAGAGGAGCCTGGTGGGCTGTAGTCCATGGGGTCGCTGAGGGTCGGACCTGACTGAGCGACTTGACTTTCACTTTTCACTTTCATGCATTGGAGAAGGAAATGGCAACCCACTCCAGTGTTCTTGCCTGGAGAATCCCAGGGACGGGGGAGCCTGATGGGCTGCCGTCTATGGGGTCGCACAGAGTCGGACACGACTGAAGTGACTTAGCAGTATAGCAGTATATATTAAATGGATATTTCTACTATAAAAGACACTGCCTTTTAGAAAACAATACTGCCACCGCAGGAGCAAGAGCAATGACTTGTGACAACATGGGGAATGAGAGGAGGAGAAAGGAACATTTGATAATTTTTTTTTAAGAAAAAGTTTTTAATCCCTCTTTTCAAACTTTCCATATATGTTTGATCAGTTGTCCCAGTCAGAGCGATTCTTAATGTTCTGTTGAAAAACTGCTTGTAATAAGAAGTATCTAATAATATGAAATAGCTTTCTTCCTTAAAAAATGAATCCAAGACTCAATCTGAAATACACATTTTGCTATGCCATCATCTTTATTACATCAGACAGAACTCTTGTAATCAATATAGTACATAAAACAAGTGAGGCAAAGACATTTGGAGGAATTCCATTTATTGTGGATGCATTTTCACAATATATATTTATTGCAGCGATCAATTATCAGTGAAAAATATTGTGTTTATAAAATTTTCAGGAATGGCAGATTCACAGAACATGCTAGTCACCTTGCAGGTTTATCTCTTAAAAAGATAACAAAGAGAATTGTAATGAAACAAGTAAACGAGGAGTTTCTTTTTCAAAAAATTAAATTCAAACCAAACAAAAATCTACCCTAAAAGTTATTCCATCCAAATACTGGAATAAAAGTCAGGATCAATCGATATATTCTCTTCTTAACTTTAGACTTTCTAGAAAAAAATATATAACAGTGATCAGGAGAAGCTCTTATTCAAAAGTACAACAAAGAAACTTTATCTCGATATAGGCCATAATTCAAACTTTGATCCATTTCACTCCAGTCGTGGGAGTCAGTGCTAACTCAGACACTGCACGTGAATTCTAGTTCATCTTATCATAGACTCATGTCTACTCTGTCATGGGTGGGTGACTTGTGCAATATTGCTGGCTTTACTTTCTTTGGCCTAGGTGTGCTAAAAGCTAGAGGAGTCAACAACTCTATATTGATTTTCGAGGAAAAGAGCCTCTGGAAGGCGCTAGTCACTCCTCATGCCAGCCCTACCCTGGCAAGCTCCCCCAGGGAACATTGTGGATTAGAAAAGGGTCATTTGGGAGGCTCCCTCATTGTGGTAGGAATTGATACTAAGATAACTTTGGTAAGTCATGAGGTATAGGTTTATAGAACTACACTATACGTATAGCTCTATGCTAGAACATATTGCCAAGACACTGGAGTACTCTTATTTATTGTGAAGAATAGATGAATGCATATGAGCTAAAAGAAGATCTGATATCTGGATTGTGTGTGTACAAATGATGAGTTGACAGACTCTTGGGGAAAAAGGTAAAACTAATGAAAATTACATATATATTTTTTGAAAGCTCAGCACATTATCAACTTATGGCAAGTACCAATGACTAATAAAGGTAGAAAAGTTTAACTAAAAAGATGTTAAAGATGTAAGTAGGTCATGACTCCTAAATAGTGGCTTTTGCTTACTTTTCTGCTTCCAGAGATTAGTCAAAGTTGGTCTTAGTACACTTATTTATGGAATTCTAAGCTGTACAATTTTGTCACTAAGATTCTTGTCTTTAATTTTCAGAGAAGGAAGAGAACTCAGATAGCATTTAAGCCAATCTATTGTGAACTTGATTCTTAAGAGTGAAGTTCTGAGCAAGCTTTAAGTTTGGTAGATTTGGTACAATTCACACTGGACTTCAAGATTGCTCTTAATTATAAACTAAGTACTATGTTTTATAGAAAATGTCAATGCATTTTGACACTTTGAATCTCTCTTATAGGTTATCCAGCATTGGAAACATATCGATACCTATTCTGCCATGTTGCTATTGGCAAATATGAAATATTAATATAATATTGTGATTTTTAGTTTTTAAAAAGCAGTGATATTGGCTAGTTACAGGGACATACTGCTAAATATAATAGCCTAGCACATAAAAAAGCTTTCTACCATTAGTGTGTTTGTGTACATGTATGCACATACATACATGATCAGGGTCATCTAAAATGTGGTTTACTATCACTACCAAAGAAATCCACAAAGCAACCAACCTAAAGAAATCAGTACCACTGTCAGCTAACATCATAACCCAATTTAGATATTCATCAACATGAAAAAAGTAATACCTTAACCGTACATCTTTCTATTTTGAAGAGAAACATTGCAGTATCTCAAATCTGAAGTGGGTTACTTTCACAAAGTGTTATAATTGCCTATAAGATAATTTCTTCCATGCTTTATTCTAAAGTGCAGAAATGACATGACTTCTGTTTTGTTTTTAAACCACTAGGTTTCATTTTTCTGGATACTGCACATTCCTCAGGCAATTTCCAACTCGGATCTCCTTTTGTTGACTTTCAATGTGGCTGGTATCACTGTTCAGACACAGAGTTAGGATGATCAGTAGAAAAGTCTCTATTTCACAGCATGGGTTTCTTTAGAAACAGGCTCCTGTGCAAAGGCAGTACTTTTACCATGAACATTTCTAGACTGTGATTATTAAATATAGTGATAATATACATGGGTTTACTGGGATAATGAAAAACAAAACAAAAGGAAATGAACCCAATTTAGTAAATCAACATAAATATAAAACAGAGCAAATTAGCCCTCTTCAACTGAGCTGGTCCAGCATCTTGAGCGGCTACTTTGGGTTCTTTCTTGAACTGTCTCAAACCTGCTAAGAGAAGAAAGCTTTAAATAGGCAGGCCATGGTGTTTCAGCTAGACATTTTGTGTCAGATTAAAAAAAAAGAATCATAATATGGCAGGAATAAATGTTTATGAAAGGGAGGATTATTGTTGGCATTTCATTTAAATATGCTCCTGTTCTTTCAGTCTATCCTTTCCTCTGTTGTTTTTTTCACTTTCCTCTTTTTTTCTTCTTTATATTCCCTTTTTCATATCTTGATCTGGAGCCTTGCTCATGGCATTCAGGGTCAAAGAGGTTTGTTGTTTTTTTTTTAACTACTATAAGGGCCAGGACTCTATGATATGCATCCCAAGATAGGCATGCATGACTGAATGGCTTAGTCTAGGCCACATCAAGGCATGATGGTAAAGCGGACTAGGCTTATCTTCAGTTCTCTCCGGTTTTTCATTTCCTACTTCCTATTCATACACCCCTACCCTAGAAACATGTCTGATCCATGGTCTCATTGTACACCATTTCTTTTCTTCTGCTAGCTGATAAAAGTCTTTGCTGAAGTATTCATGAATGTTGAGTTGTTGTGAATCCGCAATTTCAAATAGATAGTTTCATTTCAAAGGAATTACTGCATGACATGACACTAGTGAGTTTGACATTTTGGCCCAAAGGAGCTGTCTACTTTGCTACCTCATAAACTCAGCTCTGGGACTGCTGGTTATGTTATTATTATTACTGTAGAAAGAGTTTCATGGTATAGATCAAAGAGGAGGGGCTGGTATGTGTGAAGTCTTACCCTTTATCACAATGTTGCACAATTTCAGGGAGTACCGTTTGTGTTGTATTGTATGTGAGTGGTGCTGTCTGAGTCTGACCATCCCAGACCGTATCTTTACTTTCTAGAACACTGCCTCAGAGGAATGCTGTCCAGAGGGGATCTATTAAACTTGTGATGATGGCCTATGGACAGCTATCTCCTACTCAGAAAGGAGACTATATAAACATTTGGACTGTCATTTATGAAAGATCTTTCCTAGAAGGGTCATAATGGCTTAGGCCAACAAAACTTCTTCTTCTTTTTTTTTTAATGAACAACTGAAAAATGACTCCTTTCCCTTCCACCAGGAGAAAACTGTATAAGAAACTCAGAATGTTATATTTTCTATTGAGTATGCAATTCTCATAAAAACCCCATCATGTATAATAGTTAAGAATGCAGGCTCAGATCTGACTGCCTGAGTTTAATCCAGGCTTTGCTCCTTGTTTGCTGTGTGACTTTGAGAAAGTTACTTAACTCTCTGTGCCTCATTTTCCTCAGATCTAAATGGGGCTAATAATAATAATGGTGACTGAAAAATAAAATAAATAATGGTGACTGGAGGGTCAAATAAGATAAGGTAGGTTGAGAAGGTAGAACAGTTTCTTGTATATAGTGTATGTTCATTACATGTTAGCGATTTGTAATGGTGATAATTATTACTGATACTTTTAATATATTTAGCGATTATTTAGAAAGCTTATTTAAAAGTCATTTAAGTAGAGAGGCTGGCCCAGTGGATTTTATGACAAGAATGTAACAACTGAGAACTAATAGAGAAGATGGAATAACACACTCAGACTTAACAGCCCAGACTTTAGCACACAGAAGTAGGAAAGAGGAAGCAATTCTTTCCCTTTTGTGAATTGCAGTGATTCTTCAGATGCTTTTGAGATGTTCTTCAGTCCTAAGTTGCTTAAAAAGTGCTTCTGTGTATGGAGTTCTACCCTGGCCATAAGCAGACTAGTCTAATTTTACTAACTGTTACTCCCTGATTTTTCTTTTTTCAATTTTCTCTCTACCAAAAGAGAAGACTGGAATTATTACTTGAAATAAAATGCTACAACAAGGGGTCCTGTTTTTAGTTTATGCATCATTTAGGTATTGTCCAGAGTCCCCTTTATGAAGAATAAGCAGAAGAAGAAAAAAAAGACAAATCCAAACATCCTTAGCCACTAGTTTTCATAGGGTAGCAAATTTTGCTAACTTTTGAATGTTATTTTAATTTTTTGTCATATCAGCCTTGAGTCCTAGGCTGCTGGCAATGCGACCCCTTAGAATGGCTCCAGAAAGCAGCTTTAAAACTACCCTGTAGGGAGAGAGAAGTTTCTTCCCTGGGCAATCTGAAAATTCTGATCTTCAAACCTGGACTTAGAATATCTTAGAAAGAGTTTCATGGTATAGATCAACACCCCTTTCACTACGATGTTTCTGGAAAGTCTGGGAACCATCTCACGGATCTGGACTATTTACCTCGTGTAACTGACAAACCTACCACGCTGAAGGCTCCATGACACTGCCCTTCACTGTACCATATACAGGTCTTTAGAAACTGATGGTTACTCAGGCAAGACTGTGGATCAGTGCTATTTCTCATTTGACCCTGGGACCTCACACTGCAGGATACAGTAGGAAATGAACCCATGAAAAACAAATCTCCCAGTAGATTACCTTAGTGGGGGAAGTGACCTTGTCCACAGATTGCTTTTCCCAGAGGTTCCTCTTGCCAGATACATCTCCTGGCCTCAAATCCTAATGAACAGAAAGCAGAAAAATTAATATGTGGCTCTTTGTATGTTCTGGCCAGGTCTAAATAAATCACATGTTGTTTATTTGTGTAACACACTTTATCCGAGTGATGTGAAATGGTTTGAATCAAAAGGATTGCTAACCATTGTTTGATTTTATATAGACCCTGACCTATGTTGTGACACGAGAATGGGCTCAAACTATCCAGCACTGAGGTCCCGTTATTCACTGAGGACTTACTGTTTATTGACCTGTAAAATTGGAATATAAGCATATTTAAAATGAGATAGCCTATTTTTAACTTTCTATGTCCTTAGAAGTGAATAGCACATAGGTTTTAAATAATTTTTGGTATGAAAGTGAAAGTTGCTCAGTCGTGTCCGACTCTTTGCGACCCCATGGAGTCCATGGAATTCTCTAGGCCAGAATACTGGAGTGGGAATCCCAGGGACAGGGGAGCCTGGTGGGCTTCCGTCTACGGGGTCACACAGAGTCGGACACGACTGAAGCGACTTAGCAGCAGCAGCCTTTCCCTTCTCCAGGGGATCTTCCCAACCCAGAGATCGAACCCAGGTCTCCCGCAGTGCAGGTGGATTCTTTACCAGCTGAGCCACAAGAGAAGTCAACAATACTGGAGTGGGTAGCCCATCCCTTCTCCAGGGGATCTTCCTGACCCAGGAACCGAACCAGGGTCTCCTGTATTGCAGGTGGATTCTTTATCTACTGAGCTATCAGGGAAGCCCAATTTTTTGGCATACTCCAACATAAAATAAAAAGTTTAAAAATTAAAAAATACCTAAAATAAATAAATAATTTTCAGGGGATTGGATAAACACTTCATCCCTTGCCAATTAGCTTTCTTTTTGGCCTCACGGCCCCCAGCCCTTAAGACTAATGCATATCAGCTGGACTTCCAATGGCCAACCCTGCATCTCTTCGCCTGAGGACTTCCTCAGGCTACAGGTGCCCACTTTGCCCACCCAGGGGGCAACCTGGATGTTCAGAGTCATCCCTAAGAGCAGTCTTCAATCACTCATCCATGAGATTTGGTGAGAGACTATTTCTTAGACTCGCTCACGCCTCAGGTAGGGTAACTAGAAGCATGTGTTTTGTGATGGCTTCTAGGTTTTTCCCAGTGGGGTTACGTTTAAAAGCTCACGTAGTGAGTTGCTTAATAAACATTCTTAATTGGCTGTTTTCTTTTCCCGCCTCACTTCCTATAGTGTTTTCTTCACGTCCCAAGTACACTACTTGCACAGGAACCACTATTTTAGGGCAGCCCAATCTAGGACACTTTTGTAATTACACTTTTCTCAGACTAAAATAATTTTATGTTTTCTGAGAAGCAAGTGGTAATTCAGAAGTGTATCAGGAGAAGCCAGCCCCATGAAAGTAAACATTTACTACAAACTGTACCCATAAGAGAAACTGACAGGTTGATGACATATGCAAGAACCCGTGAAAATCTTGGGAAGAAAACACTAAAATACGATAACAGCTATATATCTTGGATTTTTTATTTACTACCTCATAATGAATTTGGCTTAGACAAGGATCCAAATTTCTGTTTCCATTTACTTTTCTTCTAACATTTGCTTATATTAGTCCTTGGCAAAGGCAGTTTCTGGAAAATAAATGTGTTTTACTGAAATAGTAATGTTTATTTTGGCAAACCCTTTTCTCATTAGAAGGCAAAGCTAACAGCAATTGCATTTATCCATGGACACTAGTCTAAGCGGACATATGTTTTTTCATAGATAACTATTGAGATTGTAATGTTGAAGATGCACTGGTTAATAGTATCATGTGAAGCAGTTCAGATTTACCTTAATCTTATTATTAATAAATTTCTGGATTTTCACTGTGATGTGGATTCCTGATATTCTGTTAGAGAGTTACACCTATTTAACTTGGAACCAGTAAGCAACAAATCAGGTTGTTTTTGAAAAGTTCCACTGTATATTTCCATGTAGGCAGAAGCTGCCAAATTGTCTGGAAGACTGTTTAAAAAATTTGGAGACTATAATCAGGAACATGCTAATGGTAGCTCTGGAAAGTGGCTATTACTACTTTATTTATTTGATTTATATAAGACAAATACTTTTTTTTTTAATGTGAATACTCTTCTACTGAGGAAAATGAATTGTATCTCCCTTAAATCCTGCCTATGAATCTTTTGAGGTCACTTAAAGAGTTTAGAGAGTCCATTTAAAGAAAATATTAACATCCAAGTAGCAAACTGGCATTTTAAATCAAATGGGAAATATAAATGAAATTACCTGACTGGACTACTACATTTTAGAGAAAGACCCACTCCAGAAGAACAGGGAAAAATGAAGGCAGGAAAGCAGACTTCCAGTCAACCAGAGATCAAAGAATGAAGAAGAGAATTCAGCTGAGAAGGACAAAGTTGGTATTTTTTTTTAAACAAAAAGAAAGATAAATTAGCATTTTAATTGCTGTATATAACATGTAGTTTAGACACAAAGAACAGACAAACCAGGTACAACAGACATATTCAGAATTTTACACAGTGACACTGAAGTCCTGTAAATTCTACCCACAAATAGCAATAGATGTCCCAGCAAAGAATAAGGTATAGATCAGTGTTTAAATAAGTTACTGATTTTTAGAAACCCCAAGTAATATTGATTTGACAAGCTTCTGAGCACTTTTAATTACATGAAAATTAATTCATAGCTAGCAGCAGAGGATGGTTTTTATCTTAGGTGAAGTTTAGAACTGAACACGAATCTCTTTTCCTTCTTCTTGAGGTTTCACTGGGTGAGCACTATTTTGGTAAGAAAACTTATCTCTGATTTTTCCTTAATGGCCACGTGCCACACATCTGGAAACACAACCCTGGCTTTCCCCTCCACGCACATATGCCAAGGAATAGAAACCAAGGGCTAAGAATAAATCGCTTATGGCCCCCAATTAGAAGGGTGGCTTTGGGAGCCTCCTCTCTACTGTTGTCCTTAGGCAATCTTCTGACATCCTGAGCTCAGCGTTGGCCTGACCAGAATCCCCAGGCTGTCAAACTCACATGCCTTTCATGAAGAGACAGGTTAGAAACACAAAAGCCGAAAGTGGCTGGTGGAAGAAAATTTTAAATTTTGAAAAAGAGGGAATTGACAAATTAAAGAGTGCATACCTCCACACCTCAAAAATGTGTTTGAATTATAATTTTAAAAGGGAAAATAAAGCATGATGGCCTGGTCTACACAGATCTTAGCTGCAGGCCACCAGAGTGAAAAACCCTGGATAAGACCTAAACAGCCTTTCTTGACCTGACTTTCTAAGCCGCCTTCCTGGATTTAACCTTTTGTCTGATAAGTTTCATGTACTCATATCTACAGGACCCTTCCGGCTCTTCCCAGTAGTTTGGACATTTTCATTTCCTTTCTGTTGAATCCTTATTGTCTGTGGTTCACAATCCTGCCTTGTTGAACTCCAAGTTATTTCTTTTCCTGAATGACATGTTGCTGGTCTACTACACTTGGAATGTGCACAAAGCTCAAAGTTGCTTATTAAGAATACTCAAGCTGGCCTTTTATCTATAACATCAATTATGTATCATTATCTTTCGACCTGGCCTTTATCAAGGAAGCCACACTAGTCTACAAAATCCAATGGGACATGGGGAAAAAGAGATCATTCTGATGTATACTAATTGCCACCTTCTTCTTTCCTTTTCTTCTCTACACAGTATTATAGTAGTTGCCAACCTTTTTGGCATGACGGACCCGTTTCAAGGAAGACAATTTTTCCGTCGACCAGGGGTAGGGGAGAATAGTTTCAAGATGATTCAAATGTGTTACATTTATTGTGTACTTTATTTCTATTATTATATTACACTGTGAAATATAATGAAATAATTATACAATTCAGCAAAATGCAGAATCAGGCGGTAATGCAAGTGATGGAAAACAGCTGTAAATAAAGATGAACCTTCACTTGCTCTCCTGCCACTCACCTCCTGCTGTGTGTGACTCAGTTCCTAACAGGCCACAGACCACTACTGGTCTGTAGTCTGGGGGTTGGGGACCCTGCCCTAGTAGACAGTCTAGCAAATTACTTATTAAATATTAGATAAAGCAGGCAATGATTTTGTAATTTCCCTGTAATGCCTGTTTGTCCTGCCATTTTTAGGAGGTCATCAATAATTCCCAGAAAATGGGGATTTTTGTGGAAACCTTGACTCAGCTATACCTATTGTAATACTAACTGAATTGAATCTTTTTAACACTCCCATTAGGATGAAATAGATGATAGGCTTATCAGTTAAAGTGTTGATAAAAGAGTATGGGTCAGGTCCTTGACCAAATATATGAGTATAATCTGGGACTGAAATGAAACAAGGTTGCAAATACATGTAAAAAACTGACCACCTCCTTTAGCAACGTGCCATATTCATCCAAGAAGAAAGAAGAAAAACATACACCTCTTTCTTCTTATCTTGCTATCCTGAGAAGTCTTAAATGGGTCCACAAACTTGCTGAACTTGTATTATATGCAATGTTTTAGGGGAGAGGGTCCTTAGATTTCATTAGGTTTTCAAAGGGATAATTCAATAAGGTTGATAAACACTGGTCTCGAACCATAAAACTTTATATTACCTGCCATTAAAAAATAATTTCCATTCTTTATATCACCTTGGGTGCTAGGGAAACTTGAGGCACTAAAGATCACATACCTTGAGGGTATCATCCCTTGCCTTGTGTGTGCTAAGTCACTTCAGTCATGTCTGACTCTTTTTGACCCCGTGGACTGTAGCCTGCCAGATTCCTGTCCATGGGATTTCCAGGCAAGAATACTGGAGTGGGTTGCCATGCCTCCTTCAGGGAATCTTCCCGAGCCAGGGATTGAACCTGTGTCTCTTAAGTCTCCTACATTGGTAGGCGGGTTCTTCACCACTAGGGCCACCCAGAAAGCCCTACTATCTCCTTTTATAGGCCTCCTTTCGTATATCTGAGGACTTCCCTGATGGCCCAGAGGGCAAGGAAATCTGCCAGCAATGCAGGAGACACAGGAGATGTGGGTTCGATCCCTGAGTCAGGAATATCCTCTGGAGGAGGAAATGGCAACCTACTCCAGTATTCTTGCTGGAAAAATCCCATGGACAGAGTAGTCTCAGGGGCTACAGTCCACAGTCACAAAGAATCTATATCTATTGGGAGCAGGAAAAAGATTTCTTTTCAATAGTTGTAAACTAGGTTCACATTAGTTTTATATCTCTGTGAGGCCTTTAGGTAAAGAATCTCAGGCTGAATATTAATTGATTATAAGGAATTGTACCCAAGAAGAGTACGGAAATATTTCCATTTTTTCTTTTTTCAGTTGGAAAGGTGATAAACTCTAGTGACTTTGGAGATTAAACATGGAGCCAATGGGTGCAATTAAATGCTCAATGGTGCAGAGACCTAGGGTTTGGGAAGCTTTTCTTCTGCCTCTGGAATGGGGTAGTTGTGACAGCAGAGTCTTTTGCTACCTTGGGCACCAACAAAGCTATAAAAGCCAACTGAACAGAGAAAGCTCACCAGTGGACAGTAGGGAGCTTCATAAGTCTTTTGATTATAATGATAAATGCAAGGCAACTACCATATACATTCACTGAAAAGGTTAAGAGAATATTTTTAGTAAGAAAGCCATGCTTAATAAGAAGATTTTAAATTTCCAAAAATAACATTCATAACCAGTTTTTATAGTTTCTAGTCTTACTGTTGTTTTGTTTTAAATGGCTTTTCTTTGGAGGTGTTGACAAGGAAATTACAGCAATTATTTCAACAACTACCTAATCACTGTATTTTTGTGTTAAGTTACAGAAATTAGGCAAATTAGAAAATGTGAGTTCGATAGCCAGCATAACATTCTAAGTCTAGGGGTGCTCTTGACACAGAAATGGCCGAGATCATTTGACATTTTCAAATTCCTAGCTTAACTCATAGAATAGAAACTAAACACGCAGATAGTTAAGAGGGCAAATCTGAACTGCCTCCGCGATCCAGGAGGAGAGGTGATGACCGTTCCGTTCTACCTTCTGGGTAAATGACAGTGCAGCTGCTCGGGACTGCTCTCTCTCATCTGAGCCCCTCCTTGTTTGTTACTCAGCAGTCGCAGCCAAGAACAGGGGCCCTGTTTTTCCCAGACAAAACTCCCAACAGCCTGTTTTCTTCAGTTGCTGGAAGCTGAGCTATCAAAGACATTCAGAAAAACCTGGAGCTACTTACAGAAGGCTTGGGAGCAGGCGACTTGCTTCCCTCGGGCGTTTTGGTTAGCCATTCGTTGATGCGGCTGGAGACCCCCACCTTCAAGCCGGCGGTTTCCTGTAAAGGTCAAGCATCCAATGTTAAAGGGGAAAAAAAAACTACCTGGAAATTCAAAGCAACCTCAAAATACTATTCAGTATTATTTCATACAGCACCAATCAATTGCTGATCATTATACGGACTATTTTAAGGAAAATGAACCTTGAACTTGATATTGAAAGCGTATGATATCTGGTTTTCTTCCCCCTGCACTTCCCCTCCCCTGCCAATCCCAAGGTTAGTGATGAACTCCGGGCATTGTATTTAGAGGCCTCTGGCCAGGGCATAGTATACAACCTCAGTATACAATCACATACCATAGTATATGAACCTCAGGAACACACTCTTTCTGAGCTTGCTTTTGTGGTCATTGCAAAAGAAAGTAAGAATTATACTTTCTTCACTGCTTTTGTAATTAACTATGTAATTCCTAAAAGAAAAAAAAAGGGAAAAAAAAGGCGGGGGGGCGGGGGCGGGTGGCGGATCCAACCTCCAGAATGAAAAGACAGCAACCCTTGCTCACCTTGTTTGGTGTGCCCGAAGCAGAGGGGGATGAGAACACATTGCCTTTCTCCCACATGCTCTTGATGTTTCGGACACCTTCGGCAGGAACAGGAAGGTCCGAGGCTGCTGGCTTTGTAGGTTTTGCAGCTTTTGTTCCCTGAAGTATGTGAATTATTTTTAGGATTGGTGCTGATAAGTTTGTTCTCATAAAACTATAGTAAGCCTGTCTGCCTCAACGTTATCACTCAACAAATTCATTGGGTAAACACCTTCACCAAAAGTGACTCATAATTTCCATACATTTTGATAACATCTCTATTTCCAAATAAACCATTATATCTACTTCAGAGGATCTTTTCAAATTGAAATATGCTTTTCATTAGCATCTCCCCCCGCCACTTATTGTTATAGTGATATGCTACTTCATTTCTTCAACAGACACTTCTTGAGTGCCTGCTGTGTGCCAGGCACTGTGTTAGGCTCTGGGGACATGGTGGCACTCAAGAGTCTGCTCTGTAAGCCCCACTGGACTGACATTAGTAGGACAGATGGTAACTAGTTATTCAGTATTATTTCACCTTGCAATAAGTACTATGAAAGATGAGTGTGGAGCTGAAAGCATGCCAAGAGACCACAGAACAGGACAGTGGTACTTAGTTTAGGGGGCTTCCCAGGTGGCTCAAGTGGTAAAGAATCCACCTGCGCTGCAGGAGATGCAGGAAACATGGGTTTGATCCCAGGGTTGGTCAGATGCCCTGGAGGAGGGCACAGCAACACACTCCTGTATTCTTGCCAGAAAAATCCCATGAACAGGGGAGTCTGGCAGGCTACAGTCCAAAGGGTTGGAAAGAGTCAGACAAGACTGTGCAACTGAGCACGCACTTAGCTGCTGCTGCTAAGTCGCTTCAGTCGTGTCCGACTCTGTGCGACCCCAGAGACGGCAGCCCACCAGACTCCCCTGTCCCTGGGATTCTCCAGGCAAGAACACTGGAGTGGGTTGCCATTTCCTTCTCCAATGCATGAAAGTGAAAAGTGAAGTCGCTCAGTTGTGTCCGACTCTAGCAACCCCACGGACTGCAGCCCACCAGGCTCCTCCGTCCACGGGATTTTCCAGGCAAAAGTACTGGAGTGGGGTGCCATTGCCTTCTCCGACACACTTAGTTAAGGGGGGCAAAAGTAGGCCACTTTGCGGACGAGACATTTAAACCCAGATCTAATGGAAGACTTCAAAGAGGTTGGTGAAGGAAAGCACAAACACCGTTTCATGCAGAGCTAACAGTATATGCCAAGAAACAAAGATAGGGATGTGCCAAAACATCGAGAAAGACTGAGAGACCACTGCATGGAGAATATACTGGAAGGAGGAATGAACGGGTGTAAAAAAGAAAGATGTGCATCCAAGATACTTTTCCAGCAGTAGTGATGCACACACCCTAAATCATGCAGTTTCTCTCCTGGTCCTGCTTTGGGGCCTGTGGCATGTGTCACCAAGGTGGGCAGCCAGGGTGAGTGGCCCCACTGCTGGACTACGTAAAGGCTGAAGCCATAGTCTTGGCTTCATTAACCCTGTTAGAGTTATGACCAATTCAACCACAGAAAAAAACTATTTGCAATTTGTCTTATTTGTCTTATATTTTAGTGGCCATTTAATCTTCTGAAAATCTCCTCGTGAATGTTAGGACTTGATTATTCACTTGGTAAACCATCCAGAACGCTTTCTTATTCCCTCTCATCATTACAAACTATTTTATAGGCATCTCCACTCTGCAGTACAAAGGGCAGGATCTAATCAAATTGAACTGATCCAGTTACATCATAGCAGACAACTGAAACGAAAGTCTACACAAAGGAGGAAAAAAAATCAGTATTGCATCCTGATCAATGGCACCCTACCCTCTTAGTGCTTTGGTACTTGGAAATGTACATTATTTCCAAATTGAGTAGAACTCCTAGGTCAACTGGCAGTGGGGAAAGAAAGCTGGATTAGACAGAGGCATAAAACTATGATCCTTCAAATATAAAACAATCAATTTGAAATTGACTATTAAATTCCAGCTGGCTATCATCTTTATATTAATTTATACTACTAATTTATTTGATAATAAAAGTTCTTATAGACAAAGAAGGACTAGTCATGGTTGTAAAGGACCTGTTTAAACTATATATGGGAACACCTTTTATAAGGAATTAAGAATATTGAAGATATACTTGTGAACATATAAATAATACAGTTAAGTAACAAATTCATTAAAAAAAATTACACCTTCATTAAAGAACACTCAGGTGGAAAGTAGTAAATAATTTATTTAAAACTTTTCTATAATTTATCTTTACTATTGCTTTCTCTATAACTAGTTCAAAATAATAAAGCATCATTAACATTCTAACACTACTGGACTTGATTATTGTCCTAAGTGTTTCTCTGATTGTTTATACAATCAGAGTTGATTTCTGTTTGACCATAACACTGAGGCTACAGTCTGTGGGTTCGCATAGAGTCAGACACGACAGAGTGACTAACACTTTCACTTCAGTTTCCTAACATCGAGGACGTCTCTCACCTCAATTGCACTGGTGTATTGCTCCAGTCTGCTGTCAATCTTGGAGACTACTGCTGCTTGATGAGTTGATTTGACACCACTGTTAAGTAAATAAACACACACAGACATGCATAAAAATATGAGAGAATTTTCCCATTACATCAAATGGTTGATGATTCTCAATTCAACAATCAACCATATTTACCTTTTCTGCACAGACTTATTCAAAAATTCTGCTCGCTCTTCTATCTAGGAATAGGAAAAAAAATAAAACCAGTTAATATTTTCAGCTTATAAAGAGGGTTTCTCAGTCCATACTATTATTTTTCCTGAACCTGGGGAATAAAAGCACCAAAGAGTGTCAAAGAGTAAGAGGGTGCTGTGCACAGCACCTCTGCTAGGGAGGAAAATGACACATTAGGTATTTGATAATGAGGTTTGTGATACTGGGAGATGAAGGTAGGATTGGCAGAAGACAGAGAAATATGAAGTTCTGGAAACAAAGACTAGATAGAATGGAATAAAAATGCCTCTGAAAAAACATAAATCAACAGCAAAACAATCACATTTCAAGACTAACTTTTTTTGCTTTTGCTTTCTGACATACTTTAAATTTTTTTCATTTTTTATTGAGGTATAAATGATATAACATTAGTTTTAGGTATACAGCATAATGATTTGATATTTGTATATATAAGAATGATAACCAGGAACTGTGATCTGTTCACTTACTGCTTAGCCTGGTTTCCTAATTTTGATAGCTATTACTGAACTTAATTTGCCCTGAATGTAGAAGACCGATATGGGGCTGAGTGAAACTGGGGCACAGCTCACCAGGAATGGCTGAGGCTTCTCATGAAAACCCTAGTAGTCCAAGTGGGAAATAAGGAAATAAGCCCAGAGAAACTCCTATGAGTATACTGATGGATAGTTTGCCAAGTTGCTTCAGTCGTGTCCAACTCTGTGCGACCCCATGGACTGCAGCCTACCAGGCTTCTCCGTCCATGGGATTCTCCAGGCAAGAACACTAGAGTGGGTTGCCATTTCCTTCTCCAATGCATGAAAGTGGAAAGTGAAAGTGAACTCGCTCAGTCGTGTCTGACTCTTAGCGACCCCATGGACTGCAGCCTACCAGGCTCCTGCATCCATGGGATTTTCCGGGCAACAGTACTGGAGTGGGGTGCCATTGCCTTCTCCGACGGATAGTTTAGTATTTTTTAATACATATTTTTTAAAGCTAGAAATTTTTGCTACAACTAAAGCTGCTAAATCAAGCATTGTATTTTACTAAAACTGCATCACTCAAATCCAAATGTTCTTCATAAGCCAGCAAATATTTGTTGACTCCTTATGATACCCAACTCCAGGCTAGAAATAGCCTTTGCCATGCATCTTCTGTCATCAGCAAATAGTAACACCTTTGCATATGACTGCATGTGCAAAGCACATAGGTCCATTTTCTGTCCTGTTCAGGAATCTACTGGATTATAGTTACCGTAGAATTGTGCATATCAACAACCTCAAATAAGCAGATGATACAACTCTAATGGCAGAAAGCAAACAGGAACTAAAGAGCCTCTTGATGAGGTTGAAAGAGGAGAGTGAAAAAACTGGCTTAAAACTCAACGTTCAAAAAACTAAGATCATGGCATCTGGTCCCATTACTTCATGGCAAATAGATGGGGAAAATGTAGAAACAGTGACAGATTTTATTTTCTTGGGCTCCAAAATCACTGTGGATGGTGAACTACAGCCATGAAATAAAAAGATGCTTGCTCCTTAAAAGGAAAGCTATGACAAACCTAGACAGTATATTAAAAAGTGAAGACATCACTTTGCTCACAAAGGTCCATATAGCCAAAGCTATGATGTTGAAGCTGAAACTCCAATACTTTGGCCATCTGATGCGAAGAGCTGACTCATTTGAAAAGACCCTGATGCTGGGAAAGATTGAGGGCAGGAGGAGAAGGGGATGACAGAGGATGAGATGGTTGGATGGCATCACCAACTCAATGGACATGAGTTTGGGTGAACTCCAGGAGTTGGTGATGGACAGGGAGGCCTGGCGTGCTGTGGTTCAAGGGGTCGCAAAGAGTCAGACACGACTGAGCAACTGAAGTGAACTGAACTGATGGTTTTTCCGGTAATTATGTAGAGATGTGAGCATTGGCCAATAGAGAAAGCTGAGTACCAAAGAATTCATGCTTTCAAATCGTGGTGCTGGAGAAGACTCTTGAGAGTCCTTTGGACAGCAAGGAGGGAAAACCACTCAATCCTAAAGGGAATCAACCCTGAATATTCATTGGAAGGACTGCTGAAGCTGAAGCTCCAATACTTCGTTTACTTGATGCAAAGAGCTGACTCACTGGAAAAGACCTTGATGGTGGGAAAGATTGAGGGCAGGAGGAGAAGAGGCGACAGAGGATGTGATGGCTGGATAGTATCACCAATTCAATGGACACGAGTTTGAGCAAACTCCGGGAGACACTAAAGGACAGGGAAGCCTGGCGTGCTGCAGTCCACGGGGTCACAAAGAATTGGACACGACTTAGCAATTGAACAACAACAACAAGAATACTGGAGCAGCTGACCTTCGCCTACAATCTTTGAAATGTCAATGGCTTTTTCTAGACTGTTGGCCTAGGACTCAGAGATTATTAATAAATAACCTTAAGCTTTTTGGAAAACATGCTTCACTCCTAATATCAGTTGAACAATACTTTTATAGATGTTAGTGAGGGCACTTCATCCTTTCCAATGATTTCTTACAAAGATAAAATCTAACTCATTAATATTAAACTTTATGCAAAAATGTGCTATCAGTATCCCCGAGTTTATGAGGTGTAAAGGGTTTAAAACCCTTATTTTTCTGATTTTAACATGAACTTAGAAGTGTATTTTTGGAGGAAAAGTTCCCAGCTAAATTTTTTCTGAATGAGATAAAATACATTAGAACCACATAATGTACTGGCACTTGTAATATTATTCACTCATCTATCCATCCAACCTTTATCCCTGACAACCTGTCTGTCAAACAACCAACAAACCAATAAATTATATGTGAGCACCGCTTACTCCTTGGAAGGACAGTTATGACCAACCTAGATAGCATATGAAAAAGCAGAGACATTACTTTGCCAACAAAGGTCCATCTAGTCAAGGCTATGGTTTTTCCTGTGGTCATGTGTGGATGTGAGAGTTGGACTGTGAAGAAAGCTGAGCACCGAAGAATTGATGCTTTTGAACTGTGGTGTTGGAGAAGACTCTTGAGAGTCCCTTGGACTGCAAGGAGATCCAACCAGTCCATTCTGAAGAAGATCAGCCCTGGGTGTTCTTTGGAAGGAATGATGCTAAAGCTGAAACTCCAGTACTTTGGCCACCTTATGCGAAGAGTTGACTCATCACCAGGAAAAGACCCTGATGCTGGGAGGGACTGGGGGCAGGAGGAGAAGGGGACGACAGAGGATGAGATGGCTGGATGGCATCACAGACTCGATGGACGTGAGTTTGAGTGAACTCCGGGAGATGGTGATGGACAGGGAGGCCTGGCGTGCTGCGGTTCATGGGGTCGCAAAGAGTCAGACATGACTGAGCGACTGAACTGAACTGAACTAAACCTATTATACAAAATTAAACACCAGTGGTGTATAAGATAGGGCTCCAATTCTGCACGGAGTCAGTAGGGGAGACTAGCAGAACACATAAATGAAAATTTTAAAATTCAGTGGTAGATAAACAGCAAAGTCCTACTGTAGTACAGGGAACTACATCCCGTCTCCTGGGACAAACCATAGTGGAAAAGAATATTAAAAAAGAATGTATATGTGTGTAAAACTGAGTCACTGTGTTATACAGAAGAGACTGGCACAACATTGCAAATCAACTGTACTTCAAAAAAAAAAAATTTAGAAATTATTAAAAACCTAAACAGTAGGTGAAGGTGAAGTCGCTCAGTCGTGTCCGACTCTCTGCAACCCTGTGGACAGTAGCCTACCAGGCTTCTCCGTCCATGGGATTCTCAAGGCAAGAATACTGCAGTGGTTTACCATTTCCTTCTCCAGGGGATCTTCCCGACCCAAGGATTGAACCCGGGTCTCCCGCACTGGAGGCAGACGCTTTAACCTAGTAGGTACCATATTAAAGATTAAAAAATGGGAGAGTTGGAGAAAGCTTTTCAGATGTTCTAGTATTTGAGCTGATTTTTATAGTTTATAGTTTACACGGCTTTATAAATGAGTTCATGAAAGTGAGGGTGGGGAGTGTGTGTGTTGGAGGGTAAAGGACATTTTTAGTAGAGCAGACACACATACAAAGATTTGGGGAACCAAGAAGCAAGCAGAGCAGTGGGACTGAAGAATGGAGAACCGCTAGCATCTTTGTAGCACCTGTAGCATCGTTCTGACCTGGGGATCATCTTGTTAATGTTGGCAGTCACATTTATTCACATTATGGCTCTTAGACTCTAACGTCTCCTTCTGTATCTACAGTATTCAATACAGCTTGATCTCATCATCACATTTTGTCAGGACTTATTGATGCATTTTTGCTGGCAAATGTTTGCACTTAGTGACTCTGGGTAATGTAACAATTTCTACTAAATTTGTAAATTACTTGTTCTGTGTAAGGAGTTTAAAGAGAGAAACTGGTTCTTCTATAAACCAAGAGGTGGCACTGTGGTCCTAATAAAACGGGAAAATCACACACATTTCAGCAAACTGGTGCTCTTCTTAACTCCACACTCCTTCCACCACGAGTATATGAAAATAATAATAATAAAAACAAAATTATAAATTTAATTTACTTAAAACTTATTCTTTGTATGTCTTAGGTAAGAAAGCTCATTCACTGCCAGCATAATTTAACTATGAGAAACCGGGTTCTGAGCTTCTCAGACGAGGAACGTAAGCCATGAGAAACCAACAAAATACACCAGTGGATAATATCGTGTGGTCAGATGTCAAATGTTTCTCCTCCCGCCGGCATTCGACAATCTTAGCTTGTGACCATTTATAAAAGCTGCAGGGCCAAAAGTGTCAACAGTTGCAGGAATTTCAATTGTAGGACATGAAATGAAATTATAAAACAAGAGCCACAGCAGGTTCTTCAAGGCACATACTATGGAGAAAAACACTAGATTGCCTACTCTTGAAAGCACGTCTCTGTTACACAGAAACTGAAAGTTTCTTTTTTATATGTCAATTTTGATGGCTCACACATGCCTCTCTACTAGAACACTGTTGTTCAGTTGCTCAGTCGTGTCTGACTGCGACTGCAACTTGCCAGGCTTTCCTGTCCTTCTCTACCAGAATAAGTAGATAAATGGCTTTGTGGGAACTCTGGAGTCTGGTTGATGGAAACACTAGAGAAGCTAAGTTGGGAACCTTGGTAGAGAGATGTTTGAAGAAAGAGGATGGGTTGCAGTTTCTTTTGAAAAACAAAGTAGAAATTATAAGTCTCGATAACTACAACTTTTCTCACGTTCCCACACACAGTTCAAGGAAAGCGTAGGTCAGGTGGCGATTGAAGGAAGGTTGAAAGAGAGAGGACACTTCTTTTTTTTTGATTTTCGATGAGCCAGGAAGAAATGGACCCAGACAGAGGGGGACCGAGTGGCTGTGCAGAGATGGTCTAAAGTGAGCAGGGTTTGCATCTTTCTGCTCTTTCTCCTTCAGCTGCTGCTGCTGCTGCTAAGTCACTTCAGTCGTGTTCGACTCTGTGCAACCCCATAGACGGCAGCCCACCAGGCACCCCCACCATCTCCGGGATTCTCCAGGCAAGAACATTGGAGTGGGTTGCCATTTCCTTCCCCAATGCATGAAAGTGAAAAGTGAAAGTGAAGTCGCTCAGTCATGTCTGACTTTTAGCGACCCCATGAACTGCAGCCTTCCAGGCTCCTCCATCCGTGGGATTTTCCAGGCAAGAGTACTGGAGTGGGGTGCCATTGCCTTCTCCGTTCTCCTTCAGCAGGGGTATGCAAATAGAGTTTTGCCTGTGTTCTCCACCCACCCATAAACTAAGAACATTTTACATTGTTAAATGGTTTGGAAAAGCTCAAAAGAATATTTTGTAACATAGGAAGACTTTATGAAATTCAAATTTCAGATCCATAAATGAAGCTCACTTACTCCACACAGCCTCTCTCTCCTCCTTCTGCTCCACTCAGAGACCTCACTGAGCTGGTAGTCTGCACTTGGTTACCCTTGTAATTCTTGAGTTTTCCTGAGGCGGTCAATGATATGAGTGCCCTATGGACAGTGACCTTGCTTTGTGCTTCCCTCCTTCATAGTTCATTGCACATATTAGATTTGTTATAAATATCAAATAAGAAAACTCCTCCTGAAGCAGGCCTTGAGATGAGATTGAAGTATAAGGAGCTTATTTGGGAGGGGTTAGAACCATGGCAACCCACTCCAGTATTCTTGCCTGGAGAATCCCGGGGACAGAGGAGCCTAATGGGCTGCCGTCTATGGGGTCGCACAGAGTCGTACATGACTGAAGCGACTTAGCAGCAGCAGCAGCAGCAGCAGCAGCAGCAGAACCATGGTAAACTGGGACCCAGACCATCCTAAAGACTAAAGGAAATGTTCTAGGAATAAAACATACTGGTTTCCATGTGAAACAGGTAATAAGTGTAAGTGTAAATAACTGACTTTTGATCAAAATGTACACACACTGATAGACATACACACACACACACACATTAACCAGCTGCAGCCTGGCTATGATTCTATACTGCCTTTACCTGTTGTCAGGGCTTTGTAACCTAGCTAGGATGACAGAAAATAAAAACGGCTCAAAGTTCCAATCTCTAAAGTTTCATTCGTCCATGTATTTATTCAATAAGCACGTACTCCCTACATCAGTGAGTATCTTCACTGTGCCAGGGACTCAAAACATGCTAACTGTATAAGCAAAAATACATATTTGAGTCTACGCTCTTGTCCCTCCATCTCAACCAGCCCATCATCGCCCTGAGTCAGCTCCTTCCTGCTCATTCTCTCAGCAGCGCTTCTGTCTTCCTTTATTAGGAGCTATGCCCACTGAAGGGAGTAGTCAGACCAAACTCATCCTGGCAAGGGAGCCTATCCGAGTCACATTTCATCTCCTTTGCTGATAACAGCTTTGAAATTTGACCTGTGCCATCCCCAGCTGTCCTGCTCTTAATAATGACAAAGAAAAATAATGAAATTAGCATGAAAAAGCAGCTTAAACCTTTAAAATATATTTGCCTATTTTATAGTTTCAATGTTTCTGCTTTTAATTGCTCAAAGTAATAAGGCACACAGAGAGTGTGGGTCAGTGAAATCCAGAGGTAATCAGCAGAGGTCATTTTAATCAAAGATCTAATAATCAAAAGACACAAAGTACTCCACTTGATTTCTCTCCTATCTCTATCTTGAAAATGAAAAAAAGCTATGAAATTGCTGACGGAGCAAAAAGATAAATGGAACAAAAGCTTTGAATAATCAATAACTAAATCAGGGGCTGAAATCATGTTTCTATCATATTTTAGTAAACACAAGAAGGTTTTCTGGGGGAAAATACCTTGAGAGATGAACCTTTAGGAGTGAAACATTTGAAGGGCTTCTTGTCCTCTGATAAACCATCTTCCGGCATCTTCTGGCGTTTCTCAGCAGCTTCTGCCCTTCGCCTTTCAATCTCTTCCTTTAGCCTCCTCTTCTCTTCCTAAGAAAGAGCAAATAATAAGGACGTTAATATCAGCTTCAAGCCCAAAGGAAAGAGTGCTGTAGGGGAATGGTCATAGTCCTAGAAGAGAAAGATCCGGGTTCTAGAAAAGATGCTAGCCCTTCCTCAAGGGTGGCACCAGAGGTTAAGCCTGAGCGCTTGAGTCCAGCTGCTGATGTGCACTCTGGCACTGCCCCTTCCAAACTGTGTGACCTTGGCCATGTTACTTATCTACCCCATTTCCTCATTTGTAAAATGGGGATAATAATAGTATCCACCGACTAGGGATTTAACACAGACTAAATGAGAACGCTCAGGTAGAATGCTTAGACTCATGCTCAGCAGGACAGTCATCACAGTCATCACCTCGTCAAGTCATCAAACACTGGCCTTTCATTTTGTGTACGTAAAATAAGTTCTCACTTCTACCTACTTCCTAGGAGAGATGTGAAGACAAATGAGATCATCCATATGCCAAGGCACACAGTACTATATTTACTAAATTGTACAAGAGATGGTTTCTTGCTTGTCCCTTCCTTAGCTGAGTAGATTATTTCTAGATAGCTTGACAAATCTGAAATGGTGTAGATACTGCCCCCTAGTGGTGAAACCACGGATGTTTACAATCCCTCTCATCAACCCCTCGGTGCCTTCATTCCTGGCCTAGAACACTCTGTCTTCTCATCAGGCTGCACATCCTCTAGGAACAGTTTTCTGACAGATTTATGTAGTCTTTGTAGTTTTCAAACTGGATGTTCTCAAGCAGGAACTGGATGTTCATGTGTCAGAGGATGCTGCAGAAAGATCCTGTGTATTGTGGACTGAATATTTATGCCCCCACCCTCCCCCACCAAATCCCTGTGTTAAAATCCTAACCCCAGAGTGATGGCATTAGGAGGTGGGGGTTTGGGGGCCATGAGAATGGAACCTAAAAGAGGCTCTAGGGAGCTCTCTCACGCCTTCTGCCCTGTGAGGACACAGCGAGAAGACTGCTATCTGTGAACGGTTGCACCAGACACAGAGTTTGCTGGCATTTCGATCTTGGACTTCATAGCCTCAGAACTGTGAGACAAACATCTGTTATGTCTTATCAGCCACCCAGTCTGCAGCAATTTGTTATAGCGGCCGCCACTAAGACACTGTGCTTGGTAGGAGGTTAGACCAAATCATCTCTGAGGTCCAATTCAGGTCTCAGAGGCCATGTTTCTCCTCTGCTTTCATTGATACTTTGCTCCTCTAGAGAACAGCAATAACAATAACAGGAATGAACACTATGACTTCCTGAGTGTCTATTATGTACCAGGCACCCTGAATATCATGATTTAATCACCTCCACAATCCTGAAAGTAGATATTTCACAGATAAGGAAAAGAGGTCTCACGGTCTAGTGACTCTCCCAAGGTCCCAGCTTGCCAGTGGCAGAGGGTCTGATTCTAAAACAAACATTCCAATTACCTTCTAACCAAAGGTCGCAGGCTTAAGAAGAGCTGGAGTTGAACGAGACCTTGGAGTAATGTATCCAAACTTTCCGCACAGTTTGGGGAATGTTTGTATAGGATCCATGTCAGAAAGTCATCTAAAGTCTTGTTGCATATTCTAAATGATGGGAGATCACAGTCTCTGGAGATTTGTGTGGAAAGCTCTAGGCGGAGTTGGAGAAGCTGGGTCGCAGCAGCAAATCTATCACTTATTATTAGTCAAGTGACTTCACACAAGTCAGTCAAACTACTTGATTCCCATTTCTTTGTCCATAAAATGAGGATAAATAATGTACCTCAGGATACAAGGAAAAAATGCTCTTTGTAAACTACTGCAATGCTACAGTAGTTGGTTAAGCACTTTTTCAATTTTCAAAATTTGCCTTCTTGTAACTTTATCTGTCATTTTCAGTTCTGCTTAAGATGGAACAAATTCATCTGCTCATAATCACTGGGCTCCTGCTACACGCCTGGCGCTGTGCTGGGTCCTGGGTGTACAGCAATGAACAAAGCAGGTACTGTCCCTGCCTGTGAAAATCTAGTTACTTACTCTTCCACTTAACACACCCCCAAAACGATTTTTGGGAAAATCTTCTCTATGAAACCTCTTCAAATATCAAAAAACAACTACCATGTGACTCTTGGTTCTTGTAACTGATCTGCAGACTTTTTCATCCTTCTCTGCTCTCACAGTCTTTACTGAGGGACATTTACAGGTTCATGCGTTAAGACAACGAAAAGTGGGACCTCGGGAAAATTACAAAACCTCTCGGTGCCTTAGTTTCCTGATCTGTAAAATGGGGATGAGAAGACTATCTATATCAGAGAGATCTTAGGAGAACTGCATAAATTAATGTGTATAAATTTTTAGAACCACACCTAGCACACAGCAAGCTGCTGCTGTTGTTCAGTCGCTAAGTCGACTCAGACTCTTTGTGATCCTAAGGACTGCAGCACACCAGGCTACCCAGTACTTCACTGTTTCCAGGAGTTTGCTCAGATTCATGCATTTGTAAGAATTCACGTTCAAAAGGGCAGCAGCAGTTCACCAGGGAAGAAACTATTTTCCAGGGTCAGAATGTTCACAGAGACGCGTACTCGTGAGTTTGGGTTAAGTGAAGGCTCGAGACCACCGCGCTCCGCCCCGCCTTACCTCCTCTCTCACTTTTCGCTCTGCTTCCTCCTGCTTCTTCCGCTGCTCCTCCTCCTCTAGGACTTTCCTTCGCTCCTCCCTCTTCTTCTTCAGCTCCTCCAGTTCCAAGGCCGCCTCCTGCTGCTTCTGCTTGAGCTTCTCGAACTCCTCACTCTCCGTCTCCCCACGGCGGCGGCGCAGCTCCTCCAGCCGTTTGCCGGCTTCCACCTGGGAAGTGCCTTCAGCCTCCTTGGCCTCGCTGACCCTCCCTCCAGCGCGGCTGCAAAGGAGGGGCACTCGTCTGCCTTGCAGCCTACCCTCACCGCCCCTGGAAGCGGGGGAGGTCGGTCTGCAGGCCTTGCATCCCACACGGAAATCTCCACTGCCCTCACTGGACAGCGGACCCTCACGGCTAAGTTGGGGTCCATCTGGAATTCCCAGGTCTGAATCCGAATCCCCTCTCTGCCACTTACCCTGGGTTCCCTAGGTAGTACAATGGAAGCAAACAGGCACTGTTGGTGGGGCTGTCAATTGGTACAACCACTACGGAAAACAGTATGGAGATTCCTCAAAAAATTAAAAGTAGAACTGCCATATGATGCGGGAATTCCACTTCTGGATATTTATCCAAAGAAAATGAAAACACTAACTCAAAAAGATACACGTAACGCCCATAGTCATGTGGCATCATTTACAATAGCCAAGACATGGGAACAGCCTAAGTGCCCATTGGTGGATGAACGTATTACAAAAATGTAAAAGTACATACAGTGGAATATTATTGAGCCACAAAAATGGAGGAAATCTTATATAAATACTCATTAGCAGGTAGTGAGGGCATTCTTAACTATATCTAAACATAGGTGGCCCATTTCTGACACTTTTGTAACAGATGAATTACCATGGTCTAGTATCATTTATTCCATGCAGAGAATAGCACTGGTGTTTCCAGTTATGAAGCAAGAGGAGGAACGGAAAAGGAGTCCAAGATTACATAGTTACCGATACTGGTTTTTTGCATGCATCTCATGCTTTTAAAATAGTGAGATTGTTCTGAATAAACTATGTCCTTTAGTACTATGCTTTTCAAGCTGCATTTTGTAAACTCTATTTAGTGGACTTTAATTAGCATTTAGAAGAACCAAGGAGAAAATATCAGAGGGTATTGCATGGAACAAGGGAAACGACCTTTTCTTGACATTCTTGTTTCAGTTATAAATACATATGTAGATGTGTACCGGGATATGATGTAAAATTTATATCTTACTAGGAGTTGAGGTTAAAAAGTTAAAAAATATCATTTTAGGTTCTTGATAGCTAAAGGTCAACTCTTATTTTTAACTCAGTCAAGGTTGCTGCTGCTGCTAAGTCGCTTCAGTTGTGTCCGACTCTGTGCGACCCCATAGACGGCAGCCCACCAGGCTCCCCCGTCCCTGAGATTCTCCAGGCAAGAACACTGGAGTGGGTTGCCATTTCCTTCTCCAGTGCATGAAAGTGAAAAGTGAAAGTGAAGTTGCTCAGTAGTGTCTGACTCTTAGCGACCCCATGGTTAGGGGACCCCTTAAGACTTGATATTGCTCTTTCAAAGTCTTAAATGTCCATAGGCCTGTGACTCCAGAGAGGAACCCTCTCCTTTCAGTTAAAGTCTCTCCATCTTCAGAGAGTTGGTTCTTCCTGTTCTTAGTGTTTTGTTTGGTAGGACTGCTAATACATAGAAACTTTTCTGGACTCCACTAGGTGTCGCTCAATCTTCATTTTGGACATTCAGATGCCCATCATTAGGGACTTGTTAAATCAGTCATGACCCATCCACCCAGTAAAAACACTCTAACATAACTGTAGGCTTATACTCACTGGTGCAGAAAGCTAGCAAAAAGATACACTGTTATGCTCAGTGAAAGAATCACTTTAAAACAGAGATTTATAATTATACACATATATACATCTATGTGTGTTTTGAATGTATACACATAAAGAGTATCTGGGGAAAATGTTACTGGTGGTTTCCTTAGGTGATGGGTGCTTAACTTTCTCCTGAATTGAGATTTTCATGTCATACTTTAGAGAAAACATCTAGCTATAAGAAAATGGGTCTGTCAAAGGGAAAAGTAATTAAATCAACAAAAGGAGCTATGCTCAAAACAGGAACAAGAATTTTGACCGCATCACATCTGCTCAGATGTGCTGGGATGGCCTGAGCATTAGGGTACCACTAATATGGAAATTTCTTCCAGAAGGTTCTCTTTCTGTGGCTTTGCTAGGTGAAAGTCGAGATGAATATAGACCTTTCACTATGAACACAGCTAGTTTTCAGTTAGACTAATAGGTACTAAGCTAATCCAAATAGAGGCTCTCACTCCTCCCCAGCTCCCCTCACTGTATAACTATTTGGAGCAAAGTGAGGTGTCTCTGCTTCTACAGGGATCAATTTCTAATTGAAACTACAACTAACGTACGTTGGCAGCTAAATTAAAAACTAATAATACGGTAGCAGTTTGTTTCGTTTTCTTCTGTCAAAACATAGCAAAATTAAAGCAAGAGTCCCAATTATGATTCTCAGTCCTCTGTCTGTTGCCGTCTCTTGTGACTTGTCTTTTCGAGTTACCCAGTTTTCTGGATTTCCAAACAATGGGCATGTTAATTGTCAATTTGAGTTTTGACTAAAACTGGTTGAGAAGCTTGCTAATTATTAACCAAACTTCTTTCTACTGACAGATTTATAAAGTTATTTCTCTTAATAAAATTGTACTTGCACCTACAGCACGTATTTTAAACTATCAAGTAATTCTTATTGCTGTTCAGTCGCTAAGGTGTGTCTGACAATCGTAACCCCATGGACTGCAGCACGCCAGGCTCCCCATCCTTCACCATCTCCGGGAGTTTGCTCAGACACATGTCCATTGAATTGATGATGCCATCCAACCATCTCATCCTCAGTCACCCCCTTCTTCTCTTGCCCTTAATCTTTCCCAGGATCAGGGTCTTATCTAAGTAATTAAACAATAATATTTTTAGGTAATATTCTTTGAACACTTTTCATGAACTTGACACTGTTCTAGGGCTCTAACACATTAAAGGACTGGCACTTCAGCAAGCTCTGCACTCAGCTTACCAGCCTGAATCAGCTTGATTTCTAGACTTTCTATGAATTCCTAATAAATGTAATTTTTACATTTACGTTCTTGCCAATCCCAAGTAACATCTAATAGGTTCTTCCCTTCTCATTCCTTCACACTTTATTTAGGCTTTGTATACACATCTTTTCTTCCATGTACTTTCAGCTCTTTTGTAAAACTGTGACTAGATTTTTGCTCAAATTTTTGTGTAGAAAAATTGTGCGCATAACAACTATATTTACCTAACACTTTAGCATCTTAAAGCGGCTAGAAATGTCTGTCCCTCATAGTTCTGCTTGCTTCTGAGTGTTACCCATGCTTTGGTGTAAGAAGCAGTCTGACTTCTATACAATACCTGCTTGGAACTTTCTTATTTGAAGTATTGCAAAAAAAACAGGGTCTACAGGCAAGGGACCCGCCAAAGAACAACTCTCTGGGAATCCACATTACAGGGACCCCACTCTTTTCCAGAATGTTTGGCACAGCAGCCGGTGACATAACAGAGACTGCAATTTGGCACCAGCAGTTGGACCTAGTGTGTGTAGGAATGGGGCACAAAGAGTCAGGTAGTCAGGTGTCCATGGCAGGCTTCTGTAACTTGAGTTCTACAAAGCTGGGCTGGGGTGGGGGGAATCTCCATATTCAACCTAGAAGTGAGGATTTGCCTGCATATACTTGATCCCTGGGTCAAGAAGATTCCCTGGAGGAGGGCATGGCAACCCACTCCAGTATTCTTGCCTGGAGAATTCCATGGACAGGGGAGCCTGGTGGGCTACAGTCCATGGGGTTGTGAAGAGTTGGACAGGACTAAAGCGACTTAGCATGCACGCACTTGTCTATCTGTCCTAAACTTAATCGCCCAGATGTATTCAATGTGATAGGAGAGGGGATGAAAAAGGGGAATCTGAAGCTCTGCAAGAGGGTTTTCCAAACTGGAGCATTAGTTGCTCACCCTCTTCCTCCCTCTTAGAGATTCTCCAAGGCAAAATAACATCAAAGGCTCTCTAAGTCCTGTGGTAAAGAGACGTAACTTATTTAGTTTAACTCTGATGCCGGGAGGGATTGGGGGCAGGAGGAGAAGGGGATGACAGAGGATGAGATGGCTGGATGGCATCACCGACTCGATGGACGTGAGTCTGAGTGAACTCCGGGAGATGGTGATGGACAGGGAGGCCTGGCATGCTGCGATTCATGGGGTCGCAAAGAGTCGGACACGACTGAGCGACTGAACTGAACTGAAATGACTGAATGTTTCCGAAGTATCTGGCCACAGGGCAATCTTCCTTTTCTGCAACAATTAATTTACAACGTTTAGAAAATACATCCTTGAAAATGGTATTGAGAAATTTCTTTTATGAAGTCTGCTGGACCCTACAGAGAATGAATCAATGACATGAACTCCGGTGATAATGTTTTCTAATAAGCTGATCTTACGTGAATGTATTAGGTCAGTGAACAAAAACATAGATACCAAGCAGGGTTGATCTGCCTTGTCAAATAATGGGAAAAGCAGATCAAACCTTGTCTGAGCAGGGCTTGCTGTTCTGTTAGTGACTGATAGCCTGATCTGCTGACGGAGTATCTCTAAGACAATGGCCAGTGACCTCACAACACAAGTATGTTGCCTGTTAGCACGTTTCTGTCTGGAGTCACAGGGTAGGGAGACTGACTTTTTTTTTTCACACATGAGCACAGTCACTGTTAACTTCTTACCTGAAAGTATTCTCGGCGTGTTTAAGTTTGTGGGTCATGAATTCTCCATTCTGAGACTTCACTTCTGTAAATCCCTTCTTTGCATCCAAGAACCTCTTAACGTCTTTGCTTTCTTTGTCCTTTTTAGTCTTCTCATCTTTGAGCTAACCAATGGTACATATCAGGAAGGAACATAACGATAAAAATCTTATTAGGTTTCGGTTGGTATCACCAAATAAAACCCAACATTGTTAGGAAGCCAGAAAACTGAGAAGTTAAACAAACCACTGGAGAATGATGTGGTAGACCTGGAATCAGAGGAAATTCTTGGAGCATGAGCTATGGTCCTCCAGCTTCTGAGCAAAGACCCTGACCACAATTTTAGGAGGTCAGGATCATCCCTTATTTCACTGAGGTTTTATTTTCAAAAGTGACGGAGGTGTTACCATTTGGAAACCATTATGTTATGGAAACTCCACATGAGAGGGGTTGTTTTCAGTTCCCACCGGGAAGAGCAATTATTAGTGTGGCCTTGATGGGAGAATGGCCAAGTTACTTGGACAGGTTTCTTCTTGGATGAAGGGTGCTTCTTTGAGAAGGACTTGAATGTGTTGAGGAGGAAATAAGAAACCTACTGAGTTAGCCAGATCTGTCAAGTCAGTCTTGGCTGATGTCAGAGGAAGACCACCCTAGTATTTTAATCAAATGAATAACTAGAGTCTTCAGGATAGAAGACATAATAACCCTACCTTTAGAGGGATGACACAGAGACCTGCGGGGCCGTGTCTGTAGTCATCTAAAGCATTAAAGATAGAACGCAAAGGAAAAATTCCAGGGCTGACCTTGACTTCCATTGAAGGTGATAATTTAGTCTCTGAAAGTGGCTTTGCGATTGTTGTGGGAGACAGAGGAAGGTGGTACATGGAGAGCAGGTATTAGCTTTAATTTTTTGTGTGCACATGTAGGCTTTGTGTTACAAGTTCCTCACAGTGAGACAGATTGTTTCAAAGTATACTGAATTTGCATAGCTTTTTGGGGGGAGGTAAAGGAGTTCAAATTACCTTTATCATCTCACCCATTCTTAAAAAATGAGTGTGAGAACAGCTGAGGTTCATTACTGCTCATTTGAAGACAAACAGTGACAAAGCACTAACATTCTAAAGAGACCAAAGGAGGAGGGTTTGGGTGTAAGAACTCAGGGCTCCAGGGGCTGCCAAGAACGGTCCCACCCCTTACCTGATCACTCACCTCTTTGCAGTTGTTATGCTTCCAATACCTAACCCCCACCAAAGTGCATGTTTTACTAAGAAAAGGGTTTTTTTTTTTGCTTTTTACTGATGGGTCTTCAGTAGTCCTTTGCCTGATTGCTTTTGCTGAGTATTATTTGATTAAATTACTATCGATGGACTATTCACTACCATGGTGCCCTAGCTAGTTATGACTTTTAATTTTTCTCCAAGTGGCATATATCTAGGACATCCCTTGGACTTGCCGAAGAGGAAGGCTGTTATTTTGCTATTCTTTCTGAGTGCTTTGTCTGAAAGTCAGGAAATCTGAGTTTTAGTTTTAGTGTTGTCAACAATCTAACTGTTACTTTAAGTCACCTGACATCTCTGGAATGCTGGCTCCGTGTGCATGAAAAGAGAGGGTTGGGCTAGATGATCCCTTCCTAATCCTTCATCCTGTGCCTTCCTTCTTGGCTCCAGATTTGTGCTGAGAGGCTCAGAGAAGAGAAGGAAGCTCCTGGTCTGTCCCGCAGCTTTAATTCGACTGTCCTTGCTTGGTGGTAAATCAGTGTTTATTGGACAGGCAGGAGCAAGCAAGGTCTCTTTTCATTCTGACCTACCATTGTTGGGAATAGCCCGAGAAACTATGGATGGGAGTTTATATCCTGGTTAAGAAGTATCTGGGGATACACATTTAAGGGTGAGGGGGGGTCCCCTTGCAGTGAACCCATGAAAGAAACTGTGAGTCACACCTTACAGTTTGTGGAGCACTATACAAAGAGAAACTCATTTCTCTTATTTTGGAGTCAGAGATATTCAAATGCATTATCTAATTTACTGACCAAAATAAAAATGTAAATATATTTTATAAATAAATTTATATATAAATATATAAATAAAATATAAAATAGATTTATAAAACCATACATGTCTAACAGAAGAAACATCCTTTTTTTTCAAGTTCTTCCTGTATTAGCAAAGTTGTGGTGCTTATATTCTCTTTGGAAGACTTAAAAAAATTCCCAAAGAAATAATGATAATTTAATGCTGACTGCAAATTATTTTTTCTTTCTGGGAAATGAATAAATAAATTCCGTAACACTTTAAGGAGCACAGTGGGTTGGCTTCTATAGCAGATTCAGCCTAAGCTAATGGGATATTCTGAGCCCACTGGGAAAAGCATTAGAGCCTCTAGATCAAAATGTTACCAAGAAGAGAATCTGTGCTGATGGATTAACACAGGGCCATGTATCCTGAGTAGGAAATGGCAATCTGCTCCAGCATTCTCACCTGGGAAATCCCATGGATAGAGGACCCTGGTAGGCTAGTCTGTGCATGCTAAGTTGCTTCAGTCATGTCTGACCCTGTTGCAGTAGCCCGCCAGGCTCCTCTGTCCATGGGGTTATCCTGGGCAAGAATACTGGAGTGGACTGCCATGTTCTACTCCAGGGGATCTTCCTGACCCATGGATTGAACCCACGTCTCTTGCATTTCCTGCATCGACAGGCACGCTGTTTACCACTAGTGCCACCTGGGAAGCCGGGGCTACAATCCACAGGGTCACAAAGAGTTGGACACAACTGGGTATAGCACAGCCAAAAAAAAAAAGTGATCAGTGGGGTAACACATGGGTGTATGTGTGTAGGGGTAGGAATTCCAGTGACATACTCTTGTGCCAGAGAGACACTCAAAAAGTTGTGAACAAGTCTAAAGGGACTGAGACACCAGTTTCTCTGTTGTACTGCTTTGTATCATTTGATTCCAGAAGAATGATAAGAACAGGTGCAAGTTACACTTTTTCAGACTAAGTTGAACATACTTTTGTTAGATTCAGAAGCCTCACTTCCTGTTCCAGGCCCAATGTCTATCACATGAATGGCCCTGTCCATGGACAACATGGACTTCCCTGGGGAGCTGAGGCTCTACCCAGACCCACAGAGGCAGAGTCTGTGTTTCATAAGATCCCAGGTGACCAGCATGTACCCTGATGTTTAGTGAGAGGCTCTGGCCTACGTGATATGAATATTAGTTTCATTATTATATGAACAGCTCTGCTGGAAGCTGTTTTCCTATTAGAGGCCAGAACAAAAAACAAGCTCTGGGGTGAAGAACTAAAAGGAGGCATTTTACAGGGAGGCATTTTATATTCAATATCCTATGATAAACCATAATGGAAAAGAATGTAGATAAAAAAAGAATATATGTATATGTATAAAGGGCTTCCCAGGTGGCTTAGTGGGTAAAGAATCTGCCTGCCAATGCATGAGACACAAGAGATGTGGGTTTGATGCCTGGGTTGGGAAGATTAACCTGGAGTAGGAAATGGCAACCCATTCCAGTATGCTTGCCTGGCAAATCCCATGGACAGAGGAGCATGGTGTGCTACAGTCCATGGGGGCGCAGAGAGTCGGACACAACTGAGCATGAACTCATGCACACACACAATATATGTATAACTGAATCACTTGCTGTACAGCATAAATACAACACTGTACTTCAACAAAAATTTTTTAAAAATTAAAAGAAGGCATTTTATAGTTGGGGAAAAGAAAAAGTTAAATTACGTTTCAGGGTTACTGGTCATCTGTGATTCACTGCCACAAACAGTTAAACTGCAGTGGGAGAAAGAAGGTTTTGTGTAAGGCATTGGAGTAACTTCTGGAAATGTAGCTCACCTGATGTTTGTGTTTCCTTTTCTTGCTAACTCCATGAAAGGAAAGACTTTTGTTGAGAGTAGAGAACAAAAAGCGGGATGGGGGTAGAAGGAGGGCATTTAAAATGGCCACATCACATAAACTATGATTTAAAGTTATCTAAGTGGAGTAGCTACACAAACAGGTGGAGAGGGGAAAACCTAGTTATTCAACTAGTAATTTATATATGCAATGTTAAAACAGGAATGGAAGTTTTTGTTTTTGTTTTTCCCCAAAGCTTGGGTTAAGGAGCTAATCTGTTCTTGTGGCAAAAAGAGGCCAAGTTTTGGGACACTGGAATGTGCTGGAGGGCAGACTGAGAAAGGGGCAGGACTAAAATCAAACCACGGCCATTGTTGAACTGGGGGCCTTATCTGAAAAGAAGCTAAAGGTTGATGGGATGGCTGCTGGTGAGCTCCCTGTAGTTCACAGACACAAAACGTGGACACAGAATGCCTTGGTCATTAAAAACAATCCACATCTGACTGAACTGAATGAAATGCAGAATCCATAGAGTCATTCCGCCTCTCCTGCTCCACAGAAATGTAATCACCGAGCTATGATTTCATGCCCTCTTCCTCCTGTACTTAGAGATATTCCCCCCAAGAAGTTTCTGTATAGCAGAGGGAGCTCAGCTCTCTGATGACCTGGATGGGTGGGACGGGTGGTTGAGGGGGAGACTCAAGAGGGAGGGGGTATGTGTCTACACATAGCTGATTTCATGCTGTTGCACAGCAGAGACCAATACAGTGGTGTAAAGCAATTATACTCCAATTAAAAATAAGTTAAAGATATTCCCCCACACAAAATGCTAGCTTTAGAGATGAAGCTAAATAATAATATATGTGGGATATATAAATATATATGTGGGAAGCGAAATAAATAATATATGTGGGATATTTCTGAGTTTAGTCCCAAAGTAATGTTCATTTTTTGGAAATGAATTTGTAGCTGTTTTTCTGTTACAGAAGGAGAACAGTTGTTTCCCAACATGTTCAACAAATTTCTCAGCAGCCTCATTAGAGCCAAATTTAGTTTTCTAGTTTTTAGCATTCATGCTTTCTCCTGCTTTTAACTGGGCAGTGTTCACATTTGGTTTTTACTCCCAAGCCACCATAAGTTCTACTAGAAAATGGGAGGAACACATACCAAAAACAAAATAAATATAACATGAACTAGAGTTCTTTTTACATGAATCTTAGGAAAAAAAGGTTTAAGAAAATAATCATTCTCCTATTAAATCTCATCTATTTGCTAAATATAGATTTGTCTGTGTCTTATTCTGTGCTATAATGGGCAGAAAAATGTAGCAAGAGTCCATCTGAGTTGGAGCTCAATAACTACAATTCAGTCCCACAAGTAGAGTACTTCAAATCTTATGTTTGATAATTTAGTTTACCACGATCAAGTACTTTGAGCTTATTAAATACTATCATCATTTTTAGGATTGCTTGGAGCTAACATAAGCATGATGGTTAAAACAAGATCAGGCTTTCTTTCTTTCTCCTTTTTTTTTTAAGCTGTGGTATGTGGCATGCAGGATCTTAGTTGCCCAACCAGGGATCAAACCTGTGCCCCCTGCATTGACAGCGAAGAGTCTTAACCACTGGATGGCCACGGAAGTCCTGAGGTCAGGCTTTCTGATGTGGCATTTTGATTATGTCGGGACATAATGACATGCTGTCTGCAGCAGCCTCTGGTCCACTGACTTGTTTACTACTTACCTACAGTCAAACACCCTGGCACCAGCTCCTGTGTGTGCCTCAGAAATGCAATGCAGAACACTGTGCCAAGCTTTTCTTTTGAAAACCAAATATCATCTTCAGTTCATCAGATTTTCTACTGAGAGGTGTGGGAGTGTTTTCCCTTGGAAAAGTTAAATCATTAATCAAAGCCAGTTGGAAATATTTCATGATTGAAATGAAAGTAGGATGGCTCAAAGAAAAAAAAAATAGCTTTTTTTGAGGAGAGTAGAAAGCAGGAAAGGTTGATGAGAGAAGTATTTCTCAAGCTTTCTGACTGTGACCCATAGTAGAAAAGACAATTTATATCACAATGCAACGCTTCGTGGCCACGATGCCCTCTGATATTTTCTACTCTACTTCATTAAAACAATGCAGATTGACACTTTTAACTAGTTTTGCTTTCAATTGATTTCACCATTCAATGGATCATGAGCCACGGCTTGAAAAATACTGGGTTAGAGGTTACAGTTTTGAGATCATCTGACCTGAAACGTCATGGAACACTGCTCTCTGTGCTTTATGACTAGGTTCCTTCTCAGTGATATTTACCTCTTCTTTTTTGAAGGCAGCCTTGTCTTCTTGGGACTTTTCTCTTTTAGCTGGCACTTTAGCCCCCCTTTCTTCTTCCTTTTTATTTTCAAGAATGGTAAGGTCACTTATTTAAAAGCAAGAGTGAGAGGGTGCTCAGGTCACTCTGCATGTGGCGTGAAGTGACTTCTCTGTGGCTGTACCAATCCTCACATTTCCCCAGTGCCAGTGGTTCTAACAGCAATGTGGGATAGTTTCCTCCCACCAAATCTTTCCTCGTGTGCCTGCCATCGTGCTCACTGAGGTCCAGCGTGATGTGGTGCTTCTCGTGAGTGTTGAAAACCTCCTGAGTGTTTGGTGCATCTAGTTCCTGATCATCTCTTACGATAGCTGTGTTTATGAGCCCCTTGTAAGAAGCAGAAGTGAAAGATGACTTGAATGCAATGCAGGCTTAGCGACAGAGAGTTCTCTTTGGAAAGCTGAATACACAAGCATCTCTATAGTGCTTTTAATGTAGCCTTGCAGACAGAGAAAAAAAAATGTTTCTTAGATTACAGACACTCCCCCAGCCCCATTCCACTCTTCCTGTGCTACATAAATCTGTATCACCCAGATGGTAAAAGAAGCAGAATGTGTGCTTGTAACTACCAACCAGTTTTAAGTTGATGCTGCCCCAGATGAATGGCTTTCTGCAAGTCTACATTAGGCTCAGGTCTACATGACGGCAAGTCAGGATTCTGACATTTTTTTAATAAAAGGTCCAAAATGGCTCCTTTCCCTCCTTTATTACCAGTTAATTTCAAGGGGGTTATTTTTGTGTTCTTAAGATATTTCTGACCATGATTCGTCATGTCAGTTTCCCACCCCAACTTTTAGCATCTTCTATTAGATGCCAAACACAACAGATGAGGTGAGGAGTTATGGTCCTGCTGCCTCATGTAGACCTGTGGAGAGAGGTAAGTTGTTAGAAGGAATGAGTTTAGATGCAGGTGCAGAATCATTTCAGCGCAGCACCACCACACTTGTCATCTTTGGGTTAATTCATTTTTTCTGGTATTCATAGCAATCAAGCACAGAGCAATTCACTTCTCTCTGGTTGTATCAGTACATTTGGTTGGTGGGATATTTAGCCCTCAGTTGATTGCTCTATGCTTGCATATTGCTATGACCTAAAAAAATGAACAGCTTGCCAAACGATTAAGCACGTGGGGCCTTAGGAATGTGGCCTCAGTCCCAAATTTGATGTGCATTACATTTCTCGCAAGTTGCAGGCATCACACACTTGGTGCAAAAGGTTTACTGTACCTGTTTCTTTGGGACAGCTGTATGAGGTTTATCTTCTTGTACTTTCTTTTCATTGACCCCCTTCCCTGCTGTTTTCTCCTCTACCTTTTCCCCTTTAATCTTTTTCTCTTGCATTTGCCCCTTTTTCTCTTCTAGTTGCTTCTTACGTTTTTGCTCTTCTATCTTAGCTCTCTCTTCTTCCTCTGCCTTCGCCCTCTGCCTCTCCTCTTCTGCCTTTCTCTCCTGCTCCTTGATCCTATGCCTCTCCTCTTCTGCCTTTCTCTCCTGCTCCTTGATCCTCTGCCTCTCCTCTTCTGCCTTTCTCTCCTGCTCCTTGATCCTCTGCCTCTCCTCTTCTGCCTTTCTCTCCTCCTCCTTGATCCTCTCCCTCTCCTCTGCCTCCTGTCTTTCTCTCTCTTGGGCAGCTGCTTTTTCTTCTGCTTCCTTTTTCGCTTTCTCCTCTGCTATTTTTCGGTCTTGCTCAGCTTTAATTCTTTCTCTTTCTTCTGCTTCCAACCTGGCCCTTTCTGCCTCAGCTCTTTCCCTGGCTTCCTCTTCCATCTTTTCATTCTGGAGAATCTCATCTGAGCCCCTTTCCCCCTCCTCCTCGGTCTTAGGCTCATCTGTACTGATCTGCCCATTTTTCAGTGGCATTACTGTTTCCTGCTGGGTGTCTGCTGTTTTCTCGTCTACCACCACCTCTACCTGATTTTCTTCAATGCTCCCTGGCTTTGGCTTCTCTTCTTCTTCTTCCTCCTTTTCTTTCTCTTCTTTCTTTTTCTCTTCCGCTTCCATCCAATCATTCTTCTGGTGTGACTTGGTGACTATTTCCGTTTCCTCCAGCTCCTGCCTTTCCTGGCGACTTTCACTTCTTCCTTCCTTCTCCGCCGTTTCATTGTCTGTTGTGTCGTTTTGCATTCTTCTGCTGGAGAGCGACAAACTTGCATCTGTTATTGTTGGGTCAAACTCCTTCTGTCGCTCCAGGGCTTCCTGGAGGCGCTTTTGGCGTCTTTCCTCCCGCCGAGCCAGTCGCTCCAGGAGAGCAGCCTCATCATCGCCCTCCGCCTGAGTGTTGGTGGTGGTTGTCTTGACCTCCTCGTCAGGCACACTGGACAACAGAAACAACACCAAGGACAGCTTGCTGATTAATCGGTCAGCTGGATTCATGTACTGTGCCACGTGGGAACTACAGCAGATACATAGAGAAATACATATACACACACTCCCCATATATAACCCCATATTAGTACATTCCTGCCTGGATTTCAATGACACATATGCAAACCTTTGTCCATGGTCTTTCTCTGGCCATGGTGAGTCTATTCTGTAAACAGAAGAGCTGAGCATTAATGCCCCCTGGGCACTGTGCCTCTAGCAAAAATTGATGAGCATTAGTGAATAAATACCTCAGCTCTCTTCACCTTTGGAATCAGATAGCTCCGAGGTACCTGCAGCACACTAGATCTTAGAGCGCCCAGTGGAGGTGAGCTCCAGATACTCACAGTGGTAATTTGTTCAGAAAGAAAACCTTGATTTGGTTGCATTGCCTTCTCTGCCTCACTTTCCCACACTGCTACCAGCTTTTCCTAGGATCACTTTAAAAATAAACTGTACTTAAATCTTTGTTTCAGAATCTGATTCTTGGAGAACTCAAATTAAGACAAGGACCAAACTGAAGAAACAAATTCCTCTCATATCATATAGTGTTCCCACATGTTGCCAAGTCATCTGGAATTCCTGATCTGGATTTCTGGAACACAAAGTACTTTGAGAGGAAGGGAGTGTATGTATTAATAATAGTGCACAGATGCTATATTCAGGCTAATAACCCCCACGGTGGGGACATCCAACTGTCCACCACAATTCATGCTCCTCCTTCCTTAGTCACAGGAAGTCATTGCCCATCAAGTCATTGCCTAACCCTCCCTTCTTCCTTGCACCTGGGTGGGGCCTCATGACCAATAATTCCAATGAAGTATGAGTAGAAGTGTGATGTCCAGGCCAGGACAAATAAGAAGCAGAGGTACATTCTCTTCCTTGTCAATCTCTGTCTGCTGGCTAGATCAGAGGACTCCAAAGCCCCTGAGGTTGATAGACTCGCAAGGGGACAGAAGATAGGGGGCAAGTTCTACCAATCAGAAATACCCAGTTTGGGAAATCATTGTTAAAGCAGCTGATGTTGCTCTAACTAATATATACATAATATACCGTCTACATTCTTTGTCAAGATTTCCATGAGGAAAGGGTCTCTTGCCCTTCTTTTCTAGAGTAGACAAAGAACAGTTAGATTTGATGTTTATAAAATAAGAAGAGAAAATCTCTAAAATCCAAATCGCAGCATGTCCATCACCATGCTCACTACTGTGGGATGCTGGCTGGACACTGCCCAAGCCAGGCGTGTCGGTCTTCACTGCAGGAAACAACTAGTCATGTGATCCTAGGACTGTGACCAGAGTTGGAAAAGTATGTCTTGCAGTGTTTTGAAACTCCATCAAATTTCATGGTTCATACCAACCTTGGCCCTTTTGAAGTTCAAGTTCACTTAATTTTGGAAAAACACACTTCACCTTTAACAATAAGAAATGGCAGAGTAGAGGCTAGATTTTAAACTTTCTTGGCCTTCGCTGTTGCTGTAAGGCATCATGTTGATGAATTAGACACATAAGGGTTAAACTTCTCTGAAAACGCAAATAGCTTAGAATTTAAGGGGAAAAATCTATGTATGTGAGGCATTTGGACCAAATGAATTTAAATAATTTTTAAGAGGTACCCCAAATTCCAAAATGCTAGTTGGCTTAAAGAACTCTTAAGAAATAACAGATTCTACTGAATCTTTTTTTGCTATTTGCTATTTATAAATCAGGATAGCTATTATCAGTAGAAGCTGAGTACCAATTACAGTTGCTTAGCCCCAAGAATACTTATTCTTCATGTCAGAGGTAAATTACATGAATATGAGCTACTAAAAAAAAAAAAAAAAAGAATTTTGTACTCAATCAATAGCATGAAATAACTAGTAATAGTAAATTGTGAAAGAAGAGAAATACAAGTAGGAGCAAGATTTTAAAAGCAAGAAAACTACAGGCACCAGTAACTTTTTATGGCATTATTGATTATTCCCTAATAGCCAGATTCATGGAAGGCCTTAAAATGTAAAATGTGGTATTTAAACTCTTTTTTTCCCATCTCCCTCAGCTCAAAAATGGAAAAGGAAGTGATGACCATACTGCTCTGATTTATAAGATTCTGCTACCATCTTCCTAATAATGGCCAAGATTATTATGTGCATTTTACATGTGTTATCATCTCATTTAAATTTAATGACATGCCTTAAACAAAGGTATAATTTTTATTTCCATTTAACTGAAAAAATAGAGTTAGTGAAGGGAGGGTCAGGTTGGGATTCAAAGCCAGGTGGTGAACCCCAAAGAACAAACCTCAACCTCTTGGCTATACACCCTCCCTAATTAGGAGGTACTTACTGAGGGATGAGGTCTGTTTGTCCACCTAACCAAGAAGCTTCCTGATTGAGTCATCCTGCCAGCATTTTTGCGACTGCCTTCAGAAACCTTCTGTGCACCCACTGAAATTCACGTTAAAGAGGTCAGAACTCTTTCCCTTCAGAATTTTCTATGTAGATTGAATGAAGGGGATTATCAAATACAGTTTCCTCCCAATATGCACAAAATAAGAGAATCTAAAACCAAAACCACACAAAAGATCTTATATGATGATTTCATTATATGTAACCATTCCATAATTTTAAAATCAAATTATCTTTTGCTCCATTCCCCCTCAAACATCCTCATCTTTTCTGTACCTTGGAGCATATACATGACATATACTAACTATTAGCATAATGCACCGTGTGACCTTGTATGTGTGAACTTTTAAAAGTCCCTTTAGAAGAAGCGAGGGCTTCCCTGATGGTTCAGATGGTAAAGAATCTGCCTGCAATGCAGGAGACCCTGGGTCAGGAAGATCCCCTGGAGAAGGGAATGGCAACCCACTCCAGTATTCTTGCCTGGAGAATGCCATGAATAGAGGAGCCTGGCGGGCACAGTCCACAGGGTCGCAAAGAGTCGGACACGACTGAGCAACTAACACACACTTGTTATAAGAAATTGAACTTATTACTAAGATATCTCAACTTTCCTGATTTCCACCAGGACTGATATAGGGGAAAATGCAGTACTAAACTCATAAGCTTCTTTGAATAACTACATTAAATCAAACAGGATTCTGCACCTTGCAGAATATTACCGAGAACAGAGAATACTGGGTTAGGGTGTATATTAGGAAGAATAAGACATCTGCAATTCATGCCTACTTTTAAAATTGAAGTATTCTCTCTGCTACTGGTAGGTGCAGAGGACTATTAAACTAATATATCTTTAGTTCAGAACAGATAACAATACCTTAAAGAATGAATGTAAATAGTTTTCCTTATTTAAGAATATGACCCGTGATTTTTAGTAAATAAAAAATTTACTAGATTACAAAGAAAATATCCTTCAATTGGGGTTTGTTTAGGGGACGGGATAGGGGGTGAGAAGAAAGGAGTATTGGTGTCCTGATGTCTAAATCAGATCAACTGTCCAGTCTGGTGAGTTGCCAATAATGGCCGCACAAGAATTTAAACAAGCTAGAGAGAGTGTAGAGACTGAGTTGGGCTGAGAAGGGAGTGCTTCGCCCAACACAATTCTTTCAACAGACTGGCTAAGAAGCGACTGAGAAATGTGCCCTTCCGAAGAGGACAGTACCTGTTCTGGGTGTTGACCTCCACCTGGTCGGTCACCTGCCCCAAGGCTTCTTCCTCTTGCTTCTGCCGCAGCCTTTCCTGTCGGGCGCGGCGGCGCCGTTCCCGGGCGGCCTCTTCCTCGTCATCGTCATTCCGCTGGTAGGCGATTCTGCAACATTGAAAACACCACCTCTTGAGCCAAATGCCAACCATCATTACCAGCTTCTTGGCAGGATCGACCCTGAACGTGACTACTTACTGAACCACAGAGTTCTAAGAGGACGGTTCTGTTTCTTAACATTTAGAGACCTGATCTGATGAGTTTTTAAACTTTTAAATATCTGAAAAGCATTAGTCCAATAGCTACAGAGGATAATTGACAATGATCAAATAACAGCTTAGACTGAAAAAATTTATACAACAGCAACTGCCTTTGAAGACTGTGGGTTAGCTTATTTAGATTTCTTTACTAAGCTGATGATTAGTAAAGATTTAGAAGCAGAAATCCAACGAATTGAACTGAAAGTAATCAAAACATTCATCGAAAAGATTCAGCATGTTGTATGAATTATTTGTGGATACATTTTCACAAAGGTCAGAAAAGAATCAAGTTATGTTACCAAGCCAGGAATCTGGCATTAACAAGCCAAATAGCTAACTAAAAACCAAAGCAGGATATCCTCTTTGCTTGGATTTATTTTTTCCCTTGTAGTTCCTTTTCATGGAAGAAAGAAGGTCTCATTGACAACTGAGAAGAGGCTTCACACTCAGGGCAGGGCCCTCTATGGATATGTGTGTGTGCTCATTGTGACCGACCCTTTGTGACCGCACGGACTGCAACCTGCAAGGCTCCTTTGTCCATGGGGTTCTCCAGGCCAGAACACTGAAGTGGGTTGCCATCTCCTCCTCCAGGGGACCTTCCTGACCCAGGGATCCGACCTGCGTCTCTTATGTCTCCTGCATTGCAGGTGGATTCTCTATCACTGAGCCACTGGCAGTGCCCTCGATGGCCCCCTCCTTTGTTCTAAAACTGCTTTAGTGTCCCACCACCCTCACACTGGGGCACCTCATGGGAGCCTACAGGTGTGTATTTAGATAGAACCTGTGGGCTAAGGCGTGCTGCACTCCATGGGATCACAAAGAGTCCGACATGACTTAGAGACTGAACAACAGCAGCAAGAACAGCAAGTAGAAGAGGCGGAGAGGGTTTCACAGGCATATGTGATATTTAGCTTCCTGGATTAATCTGAAGCAAAGAGCTATTTAGGGAAGTTATACAATTGGAATCACTAGTTAGATATGTTTCCTCTAATATTTATTCCCAAGTGATGAGTTGGAGCTGGAGTGCAGCAGATGCCCAGACTCAAAAGGAGAAGGCCTACATGGTTAGCCTGGATGTTCTGGAGAGAGGGCTATGGCTGAGATACAGAGCGCTGGGAAGGCACAGCAGTGCTGGGTGACCTGATGGTTCCATGGGTTGGGATGCAGCTGCGTTGTGCACCAGACTGCTTTTTACATTGGAGTTCAAGTGCTTTTTTTTTTAAAACAGTGTTACTTACATATCTACAAATAGAAATGCAGATATGTAAACATAACATGCCTATCAATCATGACTAAGCTAAAATAATTTACAAATGAAATCATACAATTTATACCAACAAAACAAACCTAACAGGGCAGATGAAGTTTGCTCCTGTTGGATTTACAAACTAGGTATTTTTAGATCCAGTACTTTATCTTTTGACTTCAATAATACAAATGCTATGAATGTTTTTGGACCTAGGTATCTTACAAAATAAGATGAACAGTTCTGAAGGTTGGTTGGTTTGCTCTTTGCTACTTAAGAAACTCTGACTTCATACTTGCTAAAATGTGCTGGTGTGCAAAATTCAAATGCCAGTATAAATAAACTGTCACTTAGTAATTCTATAAAGCTGACTGGTTTATTTCCACAAATATGGAGGGAAGGGTAGTGTGATACAGTTAAAGGATAACTAGATTAATATTCAGAAAACCTGGTTTCTACAACTGGTCTCTCCCTAGCTTGCAGCTCTTTGATTAACCTGCGTTACACTGCCTTGTCTGGAAGTGGGTGATAATCAAAAGAAATCATGGTGTGTTGTGGTAAGGCAAGCTACAGTGTAGTATTTTGTTGTTAATAGGAAAGTGCAGTGGAGGAGCTGCTTTGTGAGGAAAGATGAGTTCAATTTTAGACTTGTTGAATTCGAGGTGACAGCATGACAAGATTCAAATGTTCTTTTCTAATTCAATCACATTGTAGCTTGCAGTCAAAAGCCCTTCCCAGTGGTTTGGCTTCAGTCTTCAGATTCTTGGCTTCATATTCCTTTGGCTTATTTCTCAATAGACAACTTTAACCACAGCAGGGAGAATGAGTCCTTAATGATGGCTTCCCAAGCTAATCAAACAGAAAGTCTTAATTTGCCTTTCTACATCTCTGGTTCAGCCATGAGGTCTTGGCTATTACTTGGGGCCTTCCTTTTCCAAGACAAGCAAGTCACATAAAAGCTCCATATGGGACACTTTATGCCAGAAACAAAACTCTCCCATCTCCTAAAAATGGAATCTCATTTGAAGCCCTTAATTTCCCATTACACTTGAACAATTTGAGATGTTACTGTCTCCTCCCACGCACCCAATGAGCTTCATGGTGGAGGCTGTTGGCTTTTAGTTCTGACACCACCTAGATCTGCCATCTGTCTTGGCCAGGTCACACTCAGTCTTCCTTCATCTCAGAATCCTCATTGGAGGAGTGACCTTGAACAACCAGATCATCTCCACTGTCTCTTCTTACTTCATACGGCTTCAGTTCAGTTCAGTTAGGTCGCTCAGTCGTGTCCGACTCTGTGACTCCATGAACCGCAACACGCCAGGCCTCCCTGTCCATCACCAACTCCTGGAGTCCACCCAAACTCATGTCCATTGTGTCGGTGATGCCATCCAACCATCTCATCCTCTGTCGTCCCCTTCTCCTCCTGCCCTCAATCTTTCCCAGCATCAGGGTCTTTTCAAATGAGTCAACTCTTCATATCAGGTGGCCAAAATATTGGAGTTTCAGCTTCAACATCAGTCCCTTCCAGGACTAATGTCCTTTAGGATGGACTGGTTGGATCTCCTTGCAGTACAGAGGACTCTCAAGAGTCTTCTCCAACACCACAGTTCAAAAGCATCAATTCTTTGGTGCTCAGCTTTTTTTATAGTCCAACTCTCACATCCATACATGACCACTGGAAAAACCATAGTCTTGACTAGACGGACCTTTGTTGGCAAAGTAATGTCTCTGCTTTTTACTATGCTGCCTGCTGCTGCTGCTGCTAAGTTGCTTCAGTCGTGTTCGACTCTGTGTGACCCCAGAGACGGAAGCCCACCAGGCTCCCCCGTCCTTGGGATTCTCCAGGCAAGAACACTGGAGTGGGTTGCCATTTCCTTCTTCAATGAATGAAAGTGAAAAGTGAAAGGGAAGTCGCTCAGTCGTGTCCGACTTCCAGCGACCCCATGGACTACAGCCCACCAGGCTCCTCCATCCATGGGATTTTCCAGGCAAGAGTACTGGAGTGGGGTGCCATTGTCTTCTCTGACTATGCCGTCTAGGTTGGTCATAACTTTCCTTCCAAGGAGTAAGCATCTTTTAATTTCATGGTTGCAATCACCATCTGCAGTGATTCTGGAGCCCAGAAAAATAAAGTCAGCCACTGTTTCCACTGTTTCCCCATCTATTTGCCATGAAGTGATGGGACCAGATGCCATGATCTTAGTTTTCTGAATGTTCAGCTTTAAGCCAATTTTTTCACTTTCCTCTTTCACTTTCATCAAGAGGCTCTTTAGTTCCTTTTCACTTTCTCCCATAAGGGTGGTGTCATCTGCATATCTGAGGTTATTGATATTTCTCCCAGCAATCTTGATTCCAGCTTGTGCTTTTTCCACCCCAGCCATTTCTCATGATGTACTCTGCATAGAAGTTAAATAAGCAGGGTGACAATATACAGCCTTGATATACCCCTTTTCCTATTTGGCTTACAATTTACCAGTACATTCCATCAGTAGAGTCTTGTTTAGGACACACAATTGCCAGAGCTAAATTTTTGAGGACATTTATTTATTTTTAATGTTTTTTGTTGTGGTAAAATATAAAATGTACTATTTTAACCGTATTTAACTGTACAGTTAGTTCAGTGGCACTAAGTATATCCACACTGTCATGTAACTCTCACCATTATCCATCTCTTGAATGTTTCACCTTCCTAAACAGAAACTCTGTCCCCATTAAACACTAATTCCCAATTCTCCTTTCCCATCCCCTCACCCCCGGCCCCTGGCATCTACCAGTGTACTTTCTGATGCTATGAACTTGACTATTCTAGATCTCTTGTATAAGTGGAATCAAACAGTATTTGTCTGTACCTAAGTGTATTGGGGCTTCCCTGGTAGTTCAGCTGGTTTAGAATCTACCTGTAATGCAGGAGACCCTGGTTTGATTTCTGGGTTGGGAAGACTCCCTGAAGAAAGGATAGGCTACCCACTCTAGTATTCATGATCTTCCCAGTGGCTCAGATGGTAAGGAATCACCTGCAATGTGGGAGACCTGGGTTCAGTCCTTAGGTTGAGAAGATCCCCTGGAGGAGGGCATGGCAACCCACTGCAGTATTCTTGCCTGGAGAATCCCATGGGCGCAGGAGCCTGGCGGGCTACAGTCCATGGAGTTGCAAAGAGTCAGACATGACTGAGTAACTTAAGCACAGCACAGCATAGCAATGTGTATTGGGATGTATTTTTAAGGTTAGCTTCATTTATGTCCTACAGATTGTACCTTCCTTTTTTCCCTGTGCTATATAGTAGGTTCTCATTAGTTATCTATTTAATACATATGGCTATTAATAAAGAAACATGTTAAAATTGTTTTCAAAGTTAAAAACAAAAAAGGAGACAAATGATTTCATGGTATTTTGAATCAGAATGTGCCCAGTTGCTGGCTCAATGACTTATCAGTTGACTTTATACGTGAAATTGTGTCCATGCCAAATGACTTGATATGTGTGGAAATTCTTTGAAAGTGAGCCTCCCTACACCAGCTCTCCAAGGTCACAGCACACAGTGGCTGCTTAGCTTTCAGACTTCTCCCATGACAACTACCCTTCATACTACTACCACAGATTTATTACTTTTCTTTCAAAATTGAAAAAACTTAATTGTTAAATTTTTTTCTAGCTCCAAAAGTAACATGCATTTATTGTTTTCTTAAACCAGACATTTAAAAATGTATAAAAGAGAAAGTAAAAATCAGTTTCCTAATCACACCCCTCAGATATAAATATGATTAATATTCAATGCAATCTACCAGAACTTGTCCTATCTTTACATGAAAGTGTTAGTCTCTCAGTCATGTCCAACTCTTTGCGACCCCATGGACTGTAGCCCACCAGGCTCCTCTGTCCGTGGCATTCTCCAGGCAAGAATACTGGAATGGGTTGGGTTGTCATTCCCTTCTCCAGAGAATCTTCCTGACCCAGGGATCGAACCCAGGTCTCCTACATTGCAGGGAGATTCTTTACCATCTGAGCCACCAGGGAAGAACTATGCATGCATAGACATTTTAATTTTTAACCAAGTTGGATCATGATATATACATTATTTTAGAAACAATTTCTCTAATTTACCTTATTTATTACTATTTTAACACATTAGCAAAATATAATTTTCAACAGCAACACAGTATTCTTTGACTGGATGTATGTAGTAAATATATGTATATGGTGTACTATAATCTATTTAACCAGTTTTCTACTGACAGGCATTTAAGCTTTTTCCAAATTTATGTTCTTATAAACAATGCTGCAAAGGACCGACCTCACTACAGATATACTTTTACCACTTGTTCAATTACTTATCTAGCAAATATTCTCAAAAGTTAGAATTTTTGAGTTTAGGAGTATGCTCATTTAAAGGCTTTTTGATACACATTGACAAACTGCCCTCCAAAAAGGTATGTCACGTGTGAGTGTTAATTTCACCATAATAAAAACTTACTCAAAATGACAGTTGAGAACACAGTATCCTTAATACACCCACGTGATAGCACAACTGCTTTAGGCTTTGGTTAAAGACAAAATGTTAACATTTCTGATTTTCCACACACCACATTTACATGTATTGAGATGCTGCTGACCAGTAAAAATCATACCTAACCACCCACTGGGTTGCAATGAAAGCATAACAATCCATTTGTTCTTTCTGTGAAACTTCAGCAGATGCTGGCAGTAACCAGTCTACTGTATCCTACGCTACAAAGATAATTGATGTTCCCAGATGATTCACAAGCAGTGGGTTTCCTCTGAATCATCTGAGAAAGATTAAATATGTTTATTAAAGTTTTAATCAAATGCATTTTATTTAAAAACAAGTAATCCCAAATGATCATTTGATAATGGTGAAAAAGGAGAGTGAAAAAGCTGGCTTAAAACTCAACATTCGAAAAACTAACATCACAGCATCCAGTCCCATCACTTCATGGCAACTAGAAGGGGAAAAAGTGGAAACAGTGACAGATTTTTATTTTCTTGGACTCCAAAATCACTGTGGATGGTGAGTACAGCCATGGTATTAAAAGATACTTGCTCCTTTGAAGGAAAGGTATGACCAACCTATGCAGCATATTAAAAAGCAGAGACATCACTTTACCAACAAAATTCTATATAGTCAAAGCTATGCTTTTTCCAGTAGTCATGTACAGATGTGAGAGTTGGACTATAAAGAAGGCTGAGGACTGAAGAATTGATGCTTTTGAATTGTGGTGCTGGAGAAGACTCAAGAGTCCCTTGAAAAGCAAGGAGATCAAGCCAGTAAATCCTAAAGGAAATCAACCTTGAATATTCACTGGAAGGACTGATGCTGAAGCTGAAGTTCTAATACTTTGGCCACCTGATGTGAAGTGCCAACTCATGGGAAAAGACCCTGATGCTGGAAAAGATTGAAGGCAAAAGGAGAAGAGGCCAGCTGAGGATGAGATGGTTAGATAGCATCACTGACTCACTGGACATGAGTTTGAGCAAACTCTGGGAGATAGTGAAGGACAGGGAAGACTGGGGAATGCAGTCCATGGGGTTGCAAATGCAGTCCATGGGGTTGGACTCAACTTAGCAACTGAACAACAATAACAAAATCTCAAGTGATATGTAAAGCACCTCTTATTAAATGAAATGTTCAATTAACCAGAATCCCTGACTTTCCCACCCAGCCTAGGTGTAAGCAGGTTTACTCTGGAGCATTACACTTTGTTACTGAGTAACTGCCTTTCCTCATGTTTTAGAGAACACTTGGAGAAAGGCGTGATTGATCTTACCACAGGAAGGCAAGTGCTGAGGGCAGCAAAATGGCACATCAGATGTCTGGGAGAGAGACGATCTTGTGTGTGTGTGTGTATGAATAAGTGTTGCTGCTGCTGCTGCTGCTAAGACACTTCAGTCGTGTCCGACTCTGTGCGACCCCATAGACGGCAGCCCACCAGGCTCCACTGTCCCTGGGATTCTCCAGGCAAGAACACTGGAGTGGATTGCCATTTCCTTCTCCAATGCATGAGAGTGAAAAAATGAAAGTGAAGTCGCTCAGTCGTGTCCGACTCTTAGCGATCCCATGGACTGTGTAGCCCACCAGGCTCCTCCATCCATGGGATTTTCCAGGCAAGAGTACTGGAGTGGGGTGCCTTCTCCGGAATAAGTGTTGACCAATCTCAAAAGTCAATAGTAATGACATGATGTTATTTGATTGTGTCAGTGGTATGAAAAAAGCAGAAAGGACTGGCTTTTCTTCCATTCCCAGAACCACTGCCTAAATATCCTGGTGTTATATTATAAGAAAAAACAGATCTATGCACTGGGAAAACTCTCTTGGAATGCTGTGGCTTTCACACCAAAGACTTTTTAAGTCTTTACCACCAGACTTCTATTGCCTCAGTGTATTCAAGTAACATGGTAATCATGTTACGAGCTGTGCCTTTTAGATAGAAAGTTCAAATAAATAAAAGTTTTGCAGACATGGCGAATAATGAAACCACTGAGGACTCAGCGTCTTTACATTTGGCTGGGCTAGGGTCTAAATGTATACTAGATGAAAGAGGAAGTGGCAGAGACTTCCACAGTCAGATACTGGAGCAAGCCACTAGCTGTCAGCCTGCCCCAACGTCCCCTGAATCCCATCTTCTCCAACAAACACTTCTCAAGACTTGCTCAACACTGGCAAAATTCTTTTTATGATTTCATCTACAGTTTAGAGTTTTTTTTTAACCCCATGTTCTCCATAGTTAGAAGAATATTACCCTCAATCTCCTTTGATTTTTTTCTTAAAAAAAATTTTTTTTTTTTTGGCTGTTTTCTGATTTGAAATCTAGTACACAATCCTTAAACTTTCAAGTAAAAATTCTGGCAATAACATTTTATTAACAAGATCTCTTATCAGGAAACTGTGTTTAAAAATAGAACAAGAAAAAATAATAACTATTTTTATGAGAGGGCTGATTTTATTAAAAGTTTAAGAGCACTACAGAAAAGATTTAATTTTCCATATCTTATAGCAGTAGTTAGTAACACTTGAGAAATATGAATCCCTTTAAAATATCAAGAAAAAATAAAATATTATGGCAATTGCTTATACATTTGTTATCTATTAAAAATGTCTTATAAAGTGCCTATAAATTCAACACTGTATAGAAAGGAATCTGTATTTTATAAAGCAGTATATTAATACATATTTGGAGAACAGTTTTTCATACCTTAAAAAATTATTTATCAGACTACAGAAACACTTGGTGTGGATATAAACTTGGGACTCTCTCAGTAATTTCATTGCTGGAGAACCACTGGTATATAGAAGATTACCAGAATGCCACTGAACAGACTTGGACTTATCCCCTTCAAGTCCTTTTCCATCCTTTAGTATTCCTTGTTCTTGGTAAGCACACATGCAGACCCACTGATTAAGTGACAAAAACCTTGGGGAAAACAAAAGGCTCAAGGCACTAAAATGAGGCCTGTGTACAAAAGACTTAAAGAGAGCTCATTCAGATCAAAATTTCCAAGTCTCTCTGTCCCTTGATTGTTTCTGCCACATTCTTCTACTTCAAAAAGAGAATATTGCAACTAAAATTCCAACAGAACAAATAAATTCGCTACCTGAAAGAAGGACTTCTACCAGTAGCTCATCATTTGTGGATTCACAGTGAGTTGCAGACCAGTAGACACTTAGCTGAACCCCAAGTTCAGCTTTCATCTCCCTGTATCCCTCCATAACTCTGCTTTCATGCAAGGAGTCATCTGATAGAAGGTGGTGCTGGCTGAAAAAGATTCCAGGTGGTAACTGAGATACTCAACCCCAAATGTGATCTTGCCCCCAGTTTTCCGCAGCTGTACATTCCCCACGTGGGCCAGACTCAGGAGGAAGACAGCCTGGGGTTTAGCCACAAAGGCCAACTTCTTAATTACATTTCTTTGATTTCCATCATTCTTGGTTCTGACAATGTCATTGTCTTGACCTGGGTTTTACAATGGGATCCAACTTAGAGCTAAAACCTCCTTTGGGCTGAAAATATACTCATCAGCTATTAGGAGGCAGAATGATTCATACATATTTTCAGTATTGTTTTTCATGCACCAAAAAACCCCAGTGATTTTTTTTTTCATAATATGAAATGCAAGCGATTCTTGCTCAAATGTTTTCAGTAAAATTTCGGGCAATGCTGTGATCAGGAGGGAAAAATCCTGAGCTACTGAAATGAGTCATATTTGCTCTACAGATTTATTGTGTATTTGAAAGTTAAAAAGAGGTTTATAGATACATTCCAGGCTCTTAAATATGATTTTGTTTATATGTGGTATCTGTAAAATGTTGTGGCTTCATTTAATGCACATGAGGTCCAATTCTGAATGTTTTTCCTTGGATTCCTTAAAAGAAAGGCACTGAAAATTACAGTGGAGGAAAAAAATCAAGAAAATAAAAGTATTTTCAGGTCAGAATATGTTTAGAAATGAATTAATAGCCAATAGTCAATTGGTCTATTAGTAATTAATGCAGGCCAAAATGAAAGAAAGCCCCTCTCATTTAGAATGTGTGTGTGTATATATATATATATATATATATTTTTTTTTTTTTTTTTCCTGGTAATGAAGGTAAAAATATGCTGAATTTCACTGTAGGATTCATTGCTATGTCAGGGTATGCCTTTTGTGGGAGTGCTGGCATGCAAGGGGATATGATACTCTGAAGAAGTTTACTTAGGAAGAAAGGTATGTCCCACTCCATCTCCTCATACACACACATATGAGAATTACTAAGTTTGCAAACCAGCCATATATTTCGGTTCTCAGTAGTAAGACACTGTGTGCTTGCACACTTCAGGGTTCTTATATATGTTGTCACCACAAGTTATCATCACCAGTCTACCATATGCTTTATATACTGGTGACGGCCATAATCACAGGAGTTTCTATAACCACAGACCATGATGAGGAAACATTTGTTGCAGAACACATTAGAAAGAAACAACCATCAGGCAGTGGGAGAAAGATCTCTCCACTTGCCTCCTCACACTCTCGGAGCAGGCTGGTTCTTAGAATCGTAACTGTGACGTCCTGTCAGATAAATAGACCGGGTCTGATTGATCATGTATCAGGGAGTACAGGGAGTTCCAATTGTGACTCAGGTTTCTATGGCTAAGGGCTTATGTGAACACAGTTCTCAGAAGGGTCCTGCTCTGGCAGATTCCTAAGCTTAGAGACTCACTTCTGAATTGATACACATAGTCACAGGCAAGTTTTAAAAAATGAACTCTAGTTGTTTGGGATCGGTATTTTAAATTAAAAAGATGTTTAGCATGAAGTCTATTTTACCTATGAATGAGTGTAAGTACATGACCACTTAAAAGAAAAATAACGAAACAATAGCATGTGCCTTCTACCCAGCTTAAACCACACCAGCACCTGGGAGCGCCTTACATGCTCTTCTTCAATCCCATCCGCCTCTCTTTTTCAAGGCCTCCAAATAACCTTTAGCCTGATTTTTTCCTATTTTAATTATTTTCTTGCTTTTCTTTGTAGTTTTACCCCAACAGATATTCCCCTAAACAATTCGGTTTTCAGTTTTGCCTTCTTAGAACTTTATATAATCATACTGTATGAATCCTGTGATTAGTTTCTTTTACCCAGTAGTATGCTTCTGAGATTCATCTATATTTATATAAATACCTGTAGTTTATAATGACAGATGAGACATAGGTTTCCCAAACATTTCTTGAGATTCTAGTTTGGATGAGATAAATGTCTAATTTTTTATCCAATGGGTGCCATGTTTTTTTAAAACTCCACAGATGGTTGGTGATATTCAGTAGAAATAAAATGAATAGAATCGGGATTTATTTCTTTTTGAATTGCTATTTTTTCACATTTTTTAAAAGAACAATGCTTCTGTCAAATCTATTAAACACGGATTTTGGAGGGATAATTCCATGGCAGTTTCCTGAGATAAAGTAAACTCTATTTATTCTGTCACAAACAGGACTGAATTTGCACCACTCCCACGATCCCACCCTATTCAAACAATAAGCTTGGTCAGATACAGTTTAGTTTTAATTTATAAATGTTTAGAAAGTGTAGTTATGGAAAGAGAAGGTTGATGACGGAGAAGATATATTTTACTTCTCACTTGATAATTCAAGTTAAGCTTTGATTTGAAATGAATGACAAGGAGTAAGAGAAATGTTTAAGTGGCTAGTAAGATAATTAAAATAAAGCAACCAAACTTTCCTCTCTTAACTTGAATTTGAAACTCAACTGGTATAAAATGTGGCTGGGGGATAAACCTAATTATTACTTGTGTTTTCATAAACATTACTTTTTCTTCATCCTCAACCTAGGATTCTTTGTCTAGTAAGAATCTTAAATAAAATATGATCATTAATAAACTTAGACTTTTTAAGATGCTATCAGTCAAAAGTAAAATCTGACTTGAGGCTGTTTCCTGATGTATCTATGTAAGGACAATCTTGTTTTAATGTGCATAATAGATGTGGTCAATAAACCTCGGGCCTAGGTAATTTATTTTCAAATAAAACGTGATAAAATAATTCATAAGACCCAGGTATCTATGACTGGTAATGCTACATCTTGCCAGTTCTTTCTCTCCCATGTAGGTCTGAACGTGGATATACAACTGATTGAAAAAAAAAAAAAAAAACTACCTGAGAGCAGGGTGCAGGTAAAACCCCACCCAAAGGCCAATTTGGATGCAACTACATCTGACCACAGATATATAATCAAGCATATTCTTTTCACAGTCAAAAACAATCTCCTAGAAGCAGAAATTTTCATTGCCATCTTCAAATGTGAATACACGAACTCATTTTAGATGAGTCTTAGTGTGATCTAGAAATTCACATATTACCCCTAAATTTGAAATACTTGTATGATGCAGTACAAAGGCCCATAATTCCACGTGGTGGGGCTTTGAATTATGGTACTGCTATCACATTGCCAAATATTGGACAAAAGAAACAAAGTGATTGGAAAAACAAAAACAAGATGTCCTTAAGAGGAGATGAACCTGTGAGTAATTAGAAGGAATTCTTGTAAGGGAAAGCAGTATATTTCAGACATGCTGATGGAAATGGTACATGGCGTGTGGGTATTGCTAACTGAAGTCACATGTCCTGTGTCAGCTGAGAGGATTCTCAGCATCCTCTCTACATAGGCAGTGCTAAATGCAGGGAAATTTATGGGTAATGGATTTTCATAACAGGCCTTTTATGATCTTCTCCTCCCCCAAAAGTGCCCTCTGGAGCTTTCGTGCTTCCACTCTCCTTTTTCTTAATTGGAAAAAGATTTAGTATTCATTTCCTCTTTTCTAGCACTCTCTTGGCTCCATTTCCCTTTGGGTGGCATGGCCTCCCATCACCACCCCCCCTTTCTCTCCCTCCTCTCTTCTTCAGAAACCAAAAGCTCAAATATACTGAGAGATATGACACTGGAGCATGGTTTCTGGCAACTCTGGTGAGTGAAGGGACTGTTCTAACACGAAAGCACATTTGAGGGGTGATTACTACGTCCCCAACTCTAGAGGTATCACACAACCTGACCTGACATCTATGGGTTTCCCAGGTGGCACTAGTGGTAAAGAATCCGCCTGCCGACAGAGGAGATGCGGGTTTGATCCCTGAGTCCGGAAGATCCCCTGGAGGAGGAAATGGCAACCCACTCCAGTATTCTTGCCAGATAATCCCATGGACAGAGGAGCCTGGTGGACTACAGTCCATGGGGGCGCAAAGTCAGACATGACTGAGTGCACACATACCCATACGTAACATCCAGCTGGCTCATAGCCTCCCTGCCTATGCTAGGACCACAGAGTTTTGTTTACAAGCAGTAGCAAGCAGAAAGACAAACTTCGGATAGAGACAGGAAATGGAAAATGAAAGGCTAAATCCTGAAGCTTGGACCTGTGGGAAGAACACTTATTCTTGCAGGGGACTTGGGAGCCAACAGCTGCTGATGGTCCAACCTCCCTACTGTTAGGAAAAGAAGTCAAGGGGTCTGCTCTGTGCTTGGTGGATCATCTTCCTCAGTCAACAGAAATGTTAACCTACACTGGGACCTGCACCATGGGTAAGGGATAAAGCAGACACCTATTTGTTGTGATTTGATTAAAGAGCCAGCCTAACCAAACCAAACCAGATAAAAACCTTCTTCCACGGTTAAATAGAAGACCCCTATAAAAATGTGAACACTTAAATAGTTAATGTAATATTCAATAGCTAAGCTCCCACATTTATGCATGTTAATTGAAGTAGAATCACCAACAGCTTAAGAATCAGACAGCCAGGGCTCTGAGAGAGGGGGACATGGGCATTAGAAACATTCTTGGATAACACTTAAATTGCTTGAGGTACCTGTCCTGTACCAGCAGATTGATATCCCAACAGCAGAGTGTAAACCAACAAGGCTTATGCAATCTTCTGAGTAGATACCAGTGCAATCATTAGTTCTTTAAAACTGTTACCTAGTACAGGAGGCACTGCTTCAGTAGGGGAGATAACCAACTTAAAAAAATTTTTAATTACAAATGACAAAGTTACAGCATTGGCACTGCTTTATAGGTTTCTGAAAGTGTATTAAAGTGTTAGTCACTCAGTCGTGTCTGATTCTTTGTGATCCCATGGACTACAGCCTGCCAGGCTCCTCTGTTCATGGAATTCTCCAGGCAAGAATACTGGAGTGAGTTGCCATTTCCTATTTCAGGGGATCTCCCTGACTCAGGGATCGAACCTGGGTCTTCTGTATTGCAGGCAGATTCTTTACCATCTGAGCCACTAGGGAAGCCCTTATAGGTTTCTAATCTTGTATGTATTCTTCTCTACAACCAGATGACTGATCCACGCAGAACATAGACTTTGAAAAGGACAAAGTGGGACATCAGAGTGGTGGGCCATGAGCAGTCTAGATTCTGAAGAAGTGGTGGGTGATGTGCCAGATATGAATGTGGCATTTTAACTTACGGTATTGGGATGCTTATTGTTAATGCTACTCTTAACATGCAAATTGACACCTAGGTGACTGGAATTAATCCATTCATTCAACACACATTTACTGAGTATTTACTCTATTCAAGCCACTGAAGGTGGAAACCAAGATGAAAACCCTGAAAAGAGTTTGTAATCTGATAGGGAAGCTAAAAAATGTATAAGAACGAAATAGTAGGTAGAATGCAGTAAATATCAGAGGAAATGTTGATGAAATGATTTGAAGTTTAGAAGAGGAAGAAGGCAATTCCAGCTAAGGGATCAGAGAAGTACATGGAGAAAGTGTAGATCTTTAGTACTAGGGCTGGGGGTGGGGACAGAAATGGATCCTCCCGCATACAAAGAGCTCAAATAGCAAGGTTGCAGAGTCAGGAAATATGGACATGAGAAAGCAAACAATCCAGCCTGGCTGGGGCTTGGAGTACATGAAGGGTATTAGTGAGGCTCCAGTTGTGCTTGGCACACGCAGAAGGACAGCTTCCAGTAACTGGAAGAGTAAACTGACCATTTTACGAAGCTTAAGGCGGGAGGCTTCTTCCATGGCGGTGGCCCTACGGAAACACACAGGGAGGCTTTTCCAGTTTCAGTCTCCACTCCAGGTGTTTCATTTCACTCCACAGCTTTCTCTGAGAAATAAAGGGCCAGCTACCCAATATCAAGGGCTTCATAAATCTTAGCTTCAAGAGGAGACTTCAGTTCAGCAAATCCTACAATCATTTAGAACAGAAGCACTGTGGAGGATGCTTCAAGAACAATACACTATGATTTCCAATTTTTCAGAGTGGCATTATGTTCTTTTATATTCTTGCCACATTCTCCACTGTCTTGTCTCCACTTTGCCCACATAGAGTAAGTCAAATTTTGACTTATTCCGCTTGTTCATCAAATCCCAGATGCAGTCTACCACTGTGGCAATCTGGCAAGATATTAAAAACATAGAATAATTAAACTGGAAGGAATGTTGGAGGTTATTTTCAATCTATGCTATACATGGTAACGTGGGGTTGAAGAGGTGAAGTGACTCACACAAGCAATTACAAAATCAGGACTAGACCCAGGTCTTTATATCCCATATTTGTTTTCTTCCTAACCTATGACACTATGGTCAGCTTTATTAGGGTATTCTGTAGATTAACAAACGGCTCCAGTCATCTAAATCAGAGATTGGCAAACTATGGCCCCAGGGCTAAATCCAGCCCACATTCTATTGTTGTAAACAAAGTTTTATTGGAGCATAGTCATCCCCAGATTGGCATTCAAATGTGAAAGCAGTCACATACAGAGCTGAGTAATTATGACAGAGAGTGTGCTTCCCACAAATTTGAAAATATATATGTATATACACATATATGCTTATGTACATATATGAACACATACACATACATGTATATATTCAATTATTTATAAATAATATACATGTAGTACTGTTTAAATGTTTATAGATTTATAAAACAGAAAAAGATATAATGATGACAAAATAGAATATTTAGAATATTTAAAATAAGTTTAATTTGTTAATGTTCATAAAATATTTTTTGAAAACTCTGAGTTTAACACGCTGGATCAGTAGTTTGAAAATCGGTCTATAAGTTCAATTTATTTTTGATAGTTGATTTTAAATGACAGCTATAACTTAATTAAAAAAACAAAAACTCTTAAAAGGTAGATACAAATAGAACACATCATTGGCTTGGCATTTTTACACATTATACTAATAGAGTCCATCTCCCCCAACTATGCAGATCTTGGTGAAATTTGCCTAGGAAATTTATGTTTGTCGTGTTATTAACCAGTTCGCTTAAAGTCAGCCAAAGCTATTTTAGTTTTACATTTTTAAATAAACAGCTTCAAATCCACTGTTATGTTTTGCTTGGGAGGTTTCTTTTAATAGATTAGAAAAGGCTGGTCCCAAGGTGAGGTTTGAAAACCAATAGTCTTAGGTACATCTTTTAGACCAAAAAAAAAGGTCACAAAGCAATGGGATTATTTCCCAAATGATTTCTCTGCTGCATGAGCGTCCTCTAAAAACAGTTACCTTCCTCACTCTTTGCGGAAAGCTCTTCACTGAAAGGTACAGGTGACCTGTGCGGCTCAGTAGGTAAGCACTCGCAGCATTAGTGACACCTAGAGCTCGTTCTCAACTTGCCCTGGGTTCACATGGTCAGTATTCCCGTCAGGCTGCAGTTTCTACAGAAATCCTTCAGAGTCCAGAAATCTGAATCCATTTCACAAAGGCTGCTGCTGCTGCTGCTGCTGCTGCTAAGTCGCATCAGTCGTGTCCGACTCCGACCCCATAGTTGGCAGCCCACCAGGCTCCCCCGTCCCTGGGATTCTCCAAGCAAGAACACTGGAGTGGGTTGCCATTTCCTTCTCCAATGCATGAAAGTAAAAAGGGAAAGGGAAGTCGTTCAATCGTGTCTGTCTCTTAGCGATCCCATGGACTGTAGCCTACCAGGCTCCTCTGTCCATGGGATTTTCCAGGCAAGAGTACTGGAGTGGGGTGCCATTGCCTTCTCCATTCACAAAGGCTAGTTTACTTTAAACTAGATAAGCTATACCATCGGCAGATGCACTTACCAGCTACAAGTAAACTGCAAGGAGTCACAGTATGGGAAAGAGCAAGGGTCGCCTCACCTCTGGGGGAGGAACTCCTGCTCTTCCTTCAAGACCAGTCACATGATTGGAAATGGGAACTAAGTGAAGGTGTCAGGGCCAGAAAGCATAATAAGCATCAGTCAAGCCTCATTTCCTATTAGTTTAACTTCATTTATACCTTCTTGCCTGCTCTTTGACTGCGCTCTTCCTGCCTCTCTGTTTTTACCTAGAGGGCGCTTCTCTACCCCTCAGGGACAGCTCAGATCTGTGTGAGTCTTACCAGACATAATGGAAGTCAACTGGAAGGAATTCCTTCTTTCCTTGAAATCTTTGCGGTTTTTCCAGATATTTTTCAGTATTGCTTTATTGTTCTTTGTGTAACGTCCTATCTCTCGTACATCTTCCCTGGTGGCTCAATGGTAAAGAATCTGCCTGCCAATGCAGGAGACACAGGAAATGAAGGTTTGATCCCTGGGTTGGGAAAATCCCCTGGAGAAGGAAATGGCAACCCACTCCAGTATTCTTGCCTGGAAAATCCCATGGACAGAGAAGCCTGGCAGGCTACAGTCCATGGGGTCAAAAAGAGTCGGACACGACTGAGCACTCATGCATTTTTCTCTCTCATACTATTTCATGTTTATTGAAAGCAAGAGTCATGTTTTATACATATTTTTAGACCTCCTCTCCAATGTGTTTGCATAAGGTACGTATTTAATAAGTATTTTTAGTAGTAAATTCAAGAAAGGCATACAGCAAAAGACAGTGAGCAATACGGCTAATTAACAATGATGAAGGCTAATTCAGTTCCTTGCATATGAGATGAACTGCCTAAATTTATGTGGATTTAACTGAATCAGATATGGAAAGGACAAATGAGGCAACATGAAGCTATTTAAAAGTTTTAGTGTCAAATACAGGACAACAATGCTTCCCCAAAGGACAGATCAATGAGCTGTGACTCAGTTTCATGAATAGGGAAAGGCCAACAATTCTACACGAGGCTCACAAGTATTTACTGAGAAAATGATGTTTAGAGTGATTAGAGCTTTATTAGAAGCCACCCCCAAAGGATGTCCCAAAGGCACACGTGTGCATGAACATGCACACTCATTCAGAAGTTTTGTGAGTCTCCGAGAAGGCAGACGCTCTACACTGGCTTGTGAATATGAGTCAGGAAATCTAGCTGTGCGCATGGCCATACTGCATGGGCCATGGGACTTGCTCTCTGACCATGAGTTCCAGCACTGGAAGCCTAATCATTCACAGCGGGAAGAAAGCACCTCTCAGGTTTGAACTTCAACACTATGAAGTAATAGAAGAGAGCTGTATTACTTGGAACTGGGAGTGCCAGTGGCAGCTTCCACGCTATGCTTGGAGACAGAAGAGGGTTAGCAAAGAAATGCAGGGGGTAGAACCCCAATACCTCACATTTCTCTCAAGTCCTTCCTGCTAGAAGTTGGGAACAGCTACTAGTTAAAGCCATCTTACAGTGTCTCTGTGAGTACCTGGAAAATGTAGCTCACTGGCCAAAAATGCCAAAATTGTAATGCACTTATTATAAATTTGTTTCTCATTTGAATGCTATTTTCTCTATGTATGAGATTATGTTGTAACTACATACAGAAATCCTCTTAGACTTTAGACTTAGACTCTGAGTTTAGAGCTGGAAAATGTATGTTTTCCTGGGTAAGAAGAACCAAATGGTTATGAACAGGAAAGATATTTGACTTTAGAATATAGTCAATAGTCAGGGACTAAAGTTAAACTGAGTCAACTAGTGTTTTCTCATTTGTTTGCAGATCCTGGCCTGCTTCAGAGGCTTGTGTGTGTGAGTGTGTGCACATGCACACCTGCCATCAGCCTGTCTCTGTTCCTGCAAGAGGACTGGCCTCAGTATGGTTTGTGAGCAGAGCAGAAACTCTTTGTTTCCCTGTTACTCTGGCGCATGCCTCCTCCACCACTCCCATCACTCTCTCTTGTATCATTTTCCCTTATAAAATCCTTCTATCCCTCTATATTCTCTCTCCTCTCACTATCAAGCCTAGTATTGGTTTTGGCCTTTTGCAATGTGCGTAGAAAGCAAAAATACTTCAGTACAAGTAGGTAAACTAAGCAAATTTGAGTTATGCAGTCCCTTAGAAATATATTTATGTGCTTTAGTCAAAACAGATTCTGTAACTCATGGGATAAATTGTTAAGATAATAAAAAATAGCTAATTCCACTATATCATGGGAAGTCTTGTTATTTTACATCTATTTTCAGAGTTAGGCTTCTAAATTAGTTTAATCTACTTTGTAGCTAACCTAAACTCACCCAGAGACGTATCTACAAAGGGCTCATGAAGTGATTTTATCTCCAGACATCTTGAAGCTTCCCCGGTGGCTCAGACAGTAAAGAATCTTCCTACAATGCAGGATACCAGGGTTCAATCCCTGGGTTGGGAAGATCCCCTGGAGAAGGGAATGGCTACCTATTCCAGTATTCTTGCCTGGAAAATCTCATGGACAGAGGAGCCTGGTGGGCTGCAGTCCATGGGGCTGCAAAGAGTCGGACACGACTGAGCAACTGACACTTTCCAGACATCTTACCCACTTGTCCAACTGATCAAAATAAACAAACAAACAAAAAAGGAACATTTCAATTTGGTTATTAAACACTCAAGAATTGATGCTTTCAAACTGTGGTGTTGGAGAAGACTCTTGAGAGTCCCTTGGACTGCAAGATCAAACCAGTCAATCCTAAAGAAAATCAACTCTGAATATTCATTAGAAGGACTGATGCTGGAGCTGAAGCTCCAATACTTTGGCCACCTGATAGGAAGAACTGACTGATTGGAAAAGACCCTGATTCTGGGAAAGATTGAAGGCAGAAGAAGGGGATGACAGAGGATACGACTCAATGGACATGAGTTTGAGCAAGCTCCGGGAGATGGTGAAGGACAGAGAAGCCTGGCAAGATGCAGTCCATGGGGTCACAAAGAGTTGGACGTGACTGAGCAACTGAACAACAACAACAATTAAATGTCTCTGAACACTAGGTTGACTATTTTTGATCCAGGCATTAGTAGCCATAATCCCCAATGACACTGTACTGCTGAATTGTGCTCTCTAGGGCTACACTTTGGAACACAGCGTCCAGTGGCCCTTTCCAGACCCCATTTTAAATGAGCTCACAGAGGTCTTTGACACTGTTGACCGTATTTTCCTATGTGAAATACTGTGCCTATCATTTATGAAATATTTTGCAGTTTCCTCTATGTCTTCCTCAGCTCTAGTCTTATTCAACATACTTGCTGCCCTAAGTAATCCCATCCATGTTTCTAACTTGTAAGTCAATTTTTAGGTGATGGTTTTCTAATCTATAGTCCATATAAATTAGAGTGTAGGCTATTCTCCTGAATTTCTAAATGACCTTTTTCTTTGATAATGAAATTTCCAGTGAAGAAGTTGAGAGTAATAAGTTATTCTGGACATCTGATTGATCATGACTTTTCCAAAATTCAAAACTTCTCTCTATGGTGGTTCTACACTCTCAGATCCTCTTGTTTTCAAAGATGGATCGCTTAAAAATAGTTGTTAAAAATTTCTCAGTCATATCATACTATCCTTGCTAGAGATACCAAGTTCATAGTTTCAGGATATGAAGTTTGGTTAATATTAGAAGAAAAGTCAAATAAAGAAGCATTTATTAACTAAATTAAATATCAAGAGATGAATAGCTTGTATAAACACAGAGAAAACATTAAAATATAACATCATTACTTACACCTTTAAAATGGAATCACTGTTTTTTGACTAGTTGGCAGAGAATTTCACTCCTTTGCATGCATGGAAAGTAAAGTTCAAATGATACCCATATGTCTAGAAGTTGATTTGGGTTGAAAGCACAAGTCTCTATTGTTAGGTTTAAAACAACTGAACTGAACTTACCAACCTGAGAAGAAACCTGTCTAACTCGTTTCATATACATGTTGTATTCTCTTTTAAAGAGGTTTCAAAACATCAGAAAGAGAGAGACGCTGGCCCTGCCATCCAGGACCTTGGACAATACAACAGAGGATGCATTCAGAGCAGCAGTTCTCAACCTTGGGTGCACATTAGAATCACCTGGGGGAGCTTTTAAACATCTTTCTGCCCAGGCTGTGCCCCAAACCAATTAAATCAGACCCACTGTGGGTTACGATCCAGGCATTAAAGCTCCCCAAGTGGTTCTAGGTTGAGAAATACTGATTCATAATGAGTGACTGAGGAACAGTTCTGGCCAGATGCAGCCACGTTAAACGGCAACGGAGAGTCATTCAAAAAACAAGAGTGGAGACAGGAGTAGTGGGCAAGTAGTTTGAGATCAGAGTGGAAATAGATGGGGACACTTGTCCTTATGATCCTAGATATTCTTGTTTATTTTTTAAAATTAGGGTATATCAATATTTGCTGGCAGCAAGTGAATGTTATGTAATATTTTTGTGCAGATAAAACTTGTAAACCTATGAAACACTGGTTAAGTATGATGAGTGGTCTATTGCATGTTCTTTCCATGACCAAATTTGACTGAGTCTGATGCCACCTTCCTTCTGGTGGCAGCCCCTCAACCTCCATTCAGGATGAAAACTTCATCTCACTCCAGATTCCTATCTTTTCCCCCGTCGTGGATGATCTGTGTCAAGATGATACTCTTGAAGCTCAGCTCAGCTTTAAGCAAGAAAACAATTCTGAGTGCCTGTTTGACAGAATTTGAACTCCAAAAGAGAAAAAAAAAAAAAACTAGTTCGGGAGCCAGCCAAACCAACGAGGTACCTGCCAAACCACACCTTATCCTCCTCAATCAGCAAAAATATCATCCACCGCCTGACTCCTCTTAGCTCACCAATAGGAGCTTGTTCATTCCCTTATTAGGACACTGGCAGTGGCGAGGGAGACTGCTCGTGTCTGAGGCCCAGGAGTGGCTTCTACAACATGTGCAGTTCATCAAAAATGAGCAGAGGGTAACAGGCACCGAGGGAGGGGACTGGAAAAATTAAATCCTCTCTGTATGGGAGGAGAATCCATCCTGGTAGGCCACAATTATGGTTTTGGATTTTAAAAAAAAAAAAATTTTTTTAAAGCCAAACCAAAAAAACACAATCTTAATATTTTTTAAATGCAGTTTTTGTTTTTTTTTTTTGAAGGGTGTTTTTGAAACTTAGAAATGCAGGCAAGAAATTTTAAGTTGAATGCTTCCAGGGAGTTGAATATGTATAATCGGTGAGTACCTGGTCTTAACCTAAAGAAGGGCTAGGCTTAGATGGCCTGTCCCAGTTTTAAAGCATATACCCAAACCTAGAGGTGTCATTTGCATCTTCGGTTTTGAACCTGAAGCAAAATAAAAACCCTGACTCCTTCTGTCTTTCTACTTCTCACCTGGCTACGCTCTGACTCTTGTCCTAGCTAAACACTTTCTTCCTTTTTTCACAGTGTTCCACCACTTAAACCAGGCTTTTTTTTTTTTTTTTCTAGGACTTTAGTACAACTGGGAACAGCTTCCAAGTCAAAATGAGATGCTGCCCTGTTATGATCTGTGTCAGCAGGGCTGTCTTGTCAATCCCATCCTGTTTAGTGGCTGAGCTGTTTTCAGAGCCAACTCAGAAACTCAGATCCATCCACACAATTCTAACTTTAACTAGAGTTTATAAAACACTTTCAGCACGTACACGCTCTCAATAGTGGGGCAGACGCTGCTATCATCCTTGTTTCGCCACTGAGGAAATAGGCTCAGAGAAGATGAGGGACTTATGTTCAGAGTCAGGACATCATCGTAATTTTGAACTATTCTGACTGATGCTCTCTTCCATCTCAATGATGTCATAGAATTGTGGTGTTCTGCTCAGATGGAGCTCTGAAGCCTACCACAGAGATTTTAAGTCCTCAAGCTCCCCTGCTGCTGCTGCTGCTGCTAAGTCGCTTCAGTCATGTCTGACTCTGTGCGACCCCATAGACGGCAGCCCACCAAGCTCCCCCATCCCTGGGATTCTCCAGGCAAGAACACTGGAGTGGGTTGCCATTTCCTTCTCCAATGCGTGAAAGTGAAAAGTGAAAGTGAAGTCGCTCAGTCGTGTCTGACTCTTAGAGATCCCATGGACTGCAGCCTACCAGGCTCCTCCATCCATGGGATTTTCCAGGCAAGAGTACTGGAGTGGGGTGCCACTGCCTTCTCCGTCAAGCTCCCCTAGGGACTTTTTTTTAAAAAGTGCTTACGCCCCCCCCTCCCTCCACCAGGAGACTGGAGGTGGCTCCAGGAGTCACCTTGCCATCTGGGTGCTGTAGCCAACAACTCATTCCACTAAATTTTACACCGTGTTAAAGTTTTAAGTTCAATATTTCTAAGGCTAATGATCCAAACACAATAGCCATTATCCATTTGAAATAATAACATTGGTGATAAAAAAAAAGGAATGTATAAGACCAGCCAACCTTGACTTTGAATGAATGAAGCAAACAATTTTTTAAAAACAAATTGTTTAAAAAAAATGAGGGGGCTTATTCAATGGTGATATATAACTCCCATTTGTACAGTACAGGAAAACCTCAGCGATACTGCAGTTTCAGTTCCAGACCACGGCAATAAAGCAAATATCACAATAAAGCTAGTCACACAAATTCTGTGGTTTCCCAGGGCACGTAAAAGTTATGTTATGTTATATTGCAGTATATTAAGTGTGCAATAGCACTATGTCTAAAAAACAATTTATATACCTTAATTAAAAATACCTTATTGCTAAAAATACCAAAAATTATGATAGTAATATTAAAGATGAGAAGAGTTGACTCGTTGGAAAAGACCCTGATGCTGGGAAAGTTTGAAGGCAAAAGGAGAAGGGGGCGGCAGAGGATGTAATGGTTAGATAGCATCACCAACTCAATGGATATGAATTTGAGCAAACTCTGGCAGATAGGGGAGAATGGTGGAGACTGGCATGCTGCGGTCTATGAGGTCGCAAAGAGTCGGACATGATTTAACAACTGAACAACAACGCCAATACCAAAGATCACTGATCACAGATCTCCATAACAAATACCGTGACAATGAAAAAGTTCAAAATATTGCAAGAATCACCAAAGTGTGACACAGAGACACAAAGAGAGCAAATGCTGCTGATTAAATGGCATCAATAGACTTGCTCAATGCAGCATTGACATAAACCTTCAATTTGTAAAAAAACACAGTATCTGTGAAGCTCAGTAAAGTGAGACCTGCCTGTACTGACCAGGTGTCAGGCAATGCACAGGATGCACCTCATCTAACCCTTACACCAGCACTGAACACACACAACAGATCCCATGTACAGACGAGAGGAACAAACCTGGCCCAGAGACGTCAAGTCACTTGCCCAGGCTTATACCTGTAGGATCTTAGCTTGCATGTCTGGCCGACCCCAAAGTCTGGGCTCTTTGCACAACTATGACATAGCTTGTCTCTTTCGTTTCAGGTCTCAGTTCTTTGACAGGGCAGGACTGAGAAGTTAAGATATGGAAAAGGTCAAAATTACTCAAAGAGTTTATTTTCTTTTAAATAGCATAAGAAAGCCACATGATTATTAATGGTACAGCTCTCCCATCATGGGGGAAAGGTACACTCACTGCCTCTTTGTAGGGCCCTTAAAGCAATCTGTAGTCCCCTGGGTGGGTTGTTTAAGGTTAAAGAGTCATGAAAGATCAAAGACCCTCACCAGACCACTCGTCTCACCCCATCCAGCCCTGCTCCACCAGGAGGAGAAGCTTGCTCATCAAGCAGGATCTGATGTCATATTACAATTGCTGCCAGATTCTCCCACTCAAAGACCAGAGGTTAGAGCTGTGAAAGTACAGGCCTGGAATAACATCCGTGTTAGCTGGAGAAAGGAGGGAGCCGCCGGGAGTCAGCCAGGAGGCAGAAGCCAGGCATTACACACCCACACAGGGAGGAAGAGGGCTAGTGAATCAACCTCTTTGGCCTCATTTTCCTCATCTGTAAAATGGACATGAGTTTGAGCAAGCTCTGGGGGTTAGTGATGGACAGGGAAGCCTGGTGTGCTGCAGTCCATAGGGTTGCCAAAGTCAGACACGACTGAGTGACTGAAATGACTGAAAATGGAGATAATGGCACTCAACGCGTCCTGCTGTTGAAGAATTAAATAAACTCATATTTGTAATGTACTAGCATAGGGCTTGGCACATTCTAAGTACTGTATGAGTGCTAACTATTATTATTATTACTATTATTTTTACCATCCTTCTCTTCCTCCTCTTCATTATCATATAGAAAATAGGTTCTGTGCTTATGTCTTCCAGGGCATGCTGCTGTTTCCCAGCATGAAGGGGAGAACTGGGCAGGTAGATTTTTCTACTCAAGGATCTTAAACTCCTTTTCACTGAGAATATTAACACCAGAGAAAGCTTAGAAATGCAGAACAAATGTAGGGAAATATTCTTTTGTTGGTATTCCTTTATTCTTTCTCTGTTGACTACCTTGTCTCTGTATTTTTTTTTTTTTTTTTGAGGGGTGGAGTGTGGAGAGAAAAAGTAGGGGCTAAAAATGTGCAATAAGTGGAATGCCTTTTATCTCTCATTTTCTCTGTCTCTCTCTTAGTCCCCGTGTCACTTGTCGTTAAAATGTAAAATTTATCATCAGACAGCTTTATCTTCCCATTCCAGAAAACACATGCATGCCAGTAGAAGAGGATAATCCCCTTTTCTATTATTCTTTGGGGCTGGCTTAACACCCAAACTTAGTGGGGAACTGATGGTTCAGAACTCTACACATAGAGGTTGGTTCTGAGTGTCATTGGAATGGCTTTAAACAGATGGCCTGACACTGCCCCCATATCCTTCAGTCAGCTGGCATTTTAATTGTACTAGAAAGTTATCCCACTTACTGCTTATGAATTAAACTATGCAATGTCATGTTAAAGTATTTTAAATCTCTCAGAACCTGTAATGGGTTTAAGCGTGTCCTCTCTAAAAATGACAGGTTGGGGGCTTCCTAGTGGCTCAGTGGTAAAGAATTCACCTGTCAATGCAGGAGATACAGGTTCTATCCCTGATCTGGGAGGGATAGAACATGTCTTGGAGAAGATCCCACATGCCTTGGAGCAACTAAGCCCGTGCACCACAACTGCTGAGTCTGTAGAGCCGAAGATCCACAACTACTGAGCCCACGTGCTGTAACTACTGAAGTTTGAGCACCTAGAGCCCGTGCTCCTTGACAAGAGAAGCCACCACAATGAGAAGTCTATGCACCTCAACTAGAGGGTAGCCCCCTGTTTGCCACAACTAGAGAAAGCCTGGCAGCAACAAAGACCCAGCACAGCCAAAAATAAATAAATAAATAATAAAATTATGAAAAAAAAAAAATGATTGGTTGGTGACCTAACCCCCAGAACCTCAGAAGGTGATCTTATTTGGAAATACGGCCTTTACGGAGGTAATCAAGTCATGATGGTCATAAGGTGCGCCCTCATCCAACAGGACTGGAGTCCTTATAAAAAGGAAGAAAATTGGACACAGAAAGAGACATGCATGGCAGGTAGACTATGTGAAGAAACAGAGAGAATGTCAGAGGAAGGCAGAGGACTGGAGTGATATATCTACATGCCAAGGACAGTCAAAGATGACCAGGAGACCAAGAGAAGCTAGGAGAGAGGCCTGGCACAGACTCCCCCTCATGGCCCTCCGAAGGGAACAACCCTGCCTGTTGGTTTAATGTATGTAGTATGTTGGTTTAAAGTATGTAGTGCTTTGTTAAGGCAGCCCGAGGAAACTAAGACAGTACTCAGTTTAAGGATCGAATGTTTCTGCTGAAGCTCCAATACTTTGGCCACCCGATGCAAAGAGCCTACTCACTGGAAAAGACCCTGATGCTGTGAAAGACTGAATGCAAAAGGAGAAGGGGACAACAGAGGATGAGATGGTTAGATGGCATCACCAACTCAATGGACATGAATTTAAGCAAACTCCAGGAGATAGTGGAGGACAGAGGAGCCTGATGTGTTTCAGCCCATGGGGGTTGCAAAGAGTTGGACACTACTTAGCGACTGAACAACAACATGGTTCTACTTTGTTAATTTCTCTCAGCAATTACAAGCACCTTCTACTGTTTATTTTGGTGTGTGGTTCATTACATTGAATTAGTAGCCCATCTAATTCATGAAGTTGCCTTCCATTGTAACTTATAATTTTATTTCCTCATATGCTCAGTTCTCACCTTTGCTGTGTTCCTTTTGCTCCTCTGGTGTCTGAGGGTCTTGGTTTGAGATTTACCTGTAGCTCTAGGTGGACTCATAAAACTAGCCTTCTTAAGCTCCTGGATGGAGGGAATGTTTTACAGCATCTCCCTTCCAGCCTGCAAGTCTTCAGATCTGAGAGAGACAGACTTATAATGCTTCCCTGGGTCAAACTGAATGTTTAATTAAGGTCAGAAGTTTAAAAATGTATACAAGGGAGGGAGAATAAGTGGAAAGTAAATCTTTCCCATGATGCTAACCCGTACAGGCCTGGCATGGTTCAATTTATGACTTCAAGGCTGTTTCCCTTGGGGTGAGAAGAGACTATGCTATACGTACATACTTCTTGGGTGCCCTTCACTCACTGAGGTTAAAAGGAAAGCCCCATAATGCTTGAGCCTAAGGAGCTTTTGTCCTTTAGTGATCAGGAAGTACCTGTGTGCGTGCCTGCTAAGTTGCTTCAGTCATGTCCAATGCTATATGACCCTATGGACTGCAGCCCACCAGGCTCCTCTGTCCATGGGATTCTCCAGGCAAGAACACTGGAGTGGGTTGCCATGCCCTCCTCCAGAGGATCTTCCTAACACCGGGACTGAACCCGCTTCTCCTGCGCTGCAGGTGGATTCTTTACCCACTGTGCCACCTGGGAATCCCTCCAGAAATATCTACTACTCAGCAAACTCACATCAGAATACCACTTCCACATAAGGTATCTCCAGGATACAGAAGGTTTGCTCAATTTGTGGAGACCTCAGCAAACTTTAAAATGTAGAGGTAAGGCCCAGGTTTGTTGCATTTAATTCTAGGGACTCTGTGTACCCACATAATTATGTGGGGTCTAATTGTGTTGTCTCCAAAAATGCATTGAAGTCCTAGCCTCCAGTACCTCAGGACACGACTTTATTTGGAATTAAGATGTAATCAAGTTAAGATGAGGTCATTAGGGTGAACTCCAATCCACAATGATTGGAGTTCTTATAAAAAGGAGAAATTCAGACACAGAGACAGACAGCGGGAAGATGATGTGAAGAGAAATAGGGAGAATGTCATGAGAAGTAACGGAAAAATTGGAGCTATCCTGCCACAAACCAAGGCCCAGCTGGGGCCACCAGCACCCAGAAAAGGCAAGGAAGAATCTTCCCCTATAGGATTCAGGGGGCGCATAGTCCTGCAGACACCTTGACATCAGGCTTCTAGCCTCTAAAACTGTGAGAGACAATGAGTTTCTGTGGTTCTATGCCACCTAGTTCGTGGTACTGTTATGTGACCCTAGGAAACTAATACAACTCATCACAGTCATTCACAGGTCTGTGAATACAGTAAGTTCACTACATATGAACAGGTTCTGTTCCGAGAGGGCATTTGTAAGTCCAACAAAGTTAGCCTAAGTACCCAACTATCACAATTGGCTATACAGTACTGTACTGTAATAGTATACTTTTCACATACATAATACATAAAAAAAAAAAACAAAAAAAAAAAAAAACATTTTTAATCCTGCAGAACATTACCTTGAAAAGTATAGTAGTAAGCTAATACATAGAGGCTGGCATTGAGTGAACAGGCAAGAAGAGTTACTGAGTGGAGGAGGAAGTGGAGGTGGGAGATGGTAGAGCTGAAGGACTGCCAAGGAGACGGAGGGCAAGCTGCAATTTCACGCATGCCTGATGTTGACGGAATGCATGTTCGCATCTCTGAAAGTTCACTACTTGAAGATTCATGTGTAGGGGGCTTACTGTACCAGGAAGCTACCTCAGACTCATTCCCTTAGGCATCCAGTTAATGCCAGTAATTATCACTGTCTATCACCCCACACACATCTTTTTGAGCTAAGTGCCAGGCACCATGCTAACCACTTTACATATCTTTTCCTCATTTTATAGACAAATAAACTGAAAAAACTCAGTGAGATTAGGTAATCAGCTCAAGGGCACATAGTTAATAAAATGATGCAACTAGGATTTGAGTCCAGCTCTAACTTTATCTGCACTTTTTCAAAGTTAATATTCTTAATTTATACTCTCCTTCTCTATCAAGCTTACTTAGAGATTGGTGGCATCAAAGTTTTTGGCAAACAAATCCCTACTTCTTACTATGTCCTCCTTCACAATGTGTCTGGTTTAGGCCAGTTTTGGAAAGTAGCAATTTTATATTTTGCCCCCAAAGCCTATTTTTAGCAAGTTTCTTTTAACTTTAAGAGTTCTCCAAAGTATTGCAGTATGGGTTATAGTTTTTAAGTAGGAAGTACATGGAACAACTAAAATCTGAGATGAGGAGCTCCTCTGATTTTTTAAAAATAGATGGATTTTTTGAACACATGTCAACCACAAACTGAATTCACCCGGCTTTTGCCCCAGCATCTTACACCCCAGTAGCTTTGTTGGTGTAAGATATCAAGCCATTTCTCTTCTAGGGTCTGTAGGAAAAGAAGAGCTCTTACGGGAGAGGAAGATGGATAATTTAACACTGATTGATTATCTGCTGTGGTTTATACACCTTCACATAACTAATTCCTTTGATTTTCACTAAACCTGCAAGACAGATACTAAACCTTTCTTTCCCCCCACCTGCTCCACCCCACATATGAAGAAACATAGGCCCACTGAAATTAACAGACCTGCTTAATCACACACTTATCAAAGATCAAAGTCCAAACAGATGTGGGAGTCAGGTTCTAGTTTTCACCTGCCAATAATGTGCCCATTTAGCGCTTTGAAAGCTGGGTCTGAAAGAGTACGGAGACCTTTTTCCCAGCCAGCAGGGCTGTTTCACTCTGGAAAGACTACCTAAGAAATAGCAGAGGTGAGTGACCAGCTCCTCTTTAAAGCCATCTCTTCTGCTTCAAAAGTTCAGTATACACTGGCCACCGTGGACCTTAAATTTACTCTTATTAAAAAGTTGTGTGAACACCATTATTTTCAATTCAATTCTTAGACATATCATATTAATTCATTAAGAAGCTATAGGAATTACACAAAAGCTATAAATATCATGAAACCATATTAAAGTTAGGTTGAAAAAATTCCTTAAATTTTTTATATTTCATGTACCCTTCTCTGGAAACTATGCAAGATAATTATGAACTGTGGCCTTTGGTGGGGTATCGCTGATCTGTGCAAGAATGTTTTCACTCTTCAAGGAGCAAAAGTGGCTAATTATCTTGGGGTGAGTATAGTCCTTACTTTATTATATTGTTATTTTATCTCTTCCTGGTGCCTCAGTTGGTAAAAAATCTGTCTGCAACACGGGAGGCCTGGGTTCAATACCTGGGTTGGGAAGATCCCCTGGAGAATCGCATGGCAACCCACTCCAGTATTCTTGCCTGGAGAATCCCCATGGACAGAGGAACCTGGCAGGCTACAGTCCATGGGGTCACAAAGAATCGGACACGACTGAGTAACTAAGCACGTATTATCTCTGTTGCATATAAAGAGTAAGGCATAGTGACTTACAGAATTGAGTTCTAGAAAAGGTGAGTGCTTATTCCTTGTAACTATCAGAAAGAAGTCATGGAAAGAAAAGACAGAGCTAGCCTGGAAGAGCCTGTCTAGTGTGGGTTAGACCTTCAATAGGAATTCATTAGCATAGAAAATACCAGCCTAAAATACCAGGGCCTAAATAGCAATATCAAGATGTAAGAAGCATTCTAATCAATGTCTGCATGAGATGAGGTTTACAATAAAGGTTATAAAAAAAAAGTGAATGGTCAGTGAGAAAAGTACCATATTTTCTTTAGAAATTTATTGTTTTAAACCGTTCTTAATAAAGCTATCTCCTTTACTCATTACTTTTATTTAATGTCAGTTGTTTTTAATAAAAAGCAGTCTTAATAGCAGTGGAAATGAGCATTTATCAATGCAGTGGGCCAGAGCAGATACTATCAGGCAAAGCACACTCCTTCACAAATTGGCTCAGAAGTAAAAATCCACCGACCACCTAGTAGCTTCCTTGATTTTACAACCGGAAAAAGGATTTAAGGGCAGAGAAAAGAGGATGACCTGGCTGAGCTTCTTAAATACAAACCTAGTTACAACATCCCAAACAAATGTCACTCTGAGATTTTCATTTGTGAAGTTGCATAATATTATAGCCCATGCAAGGATCTTTCCACAACTCTATAAAGAACAAATGGTCTCCCCAAGTTGTTCCTCTGATATTAAATTTTAATTGGGAAAAATAAGGCTATTTAATAATAACTTGCATTTGTTTAGTACTTAGTTTTTTTCCATATACTTTGACACACATCACTGTACTGGATGGTCTTACCACCCTGCAAGTTACACTGAGCAGACACGAGCATTTCTATCTTACAGCTGCATTGTAGCAAGATGAAGTGGCTTCCTGGAGATCACAGGGCTTATTGCTGAAGGAGTTAGACCAGAATCAAGACCCTCTGATTCCCACTTGAAAAGCCTCTCTTTAAGTATCTAGGCTGATCTCTGAAACAGGCAGCTATCAGGGTCAGGGGCTACTTAGTAGGTTATGACTAGCATTTTTTAATGAAATATAGACTAAAGAAAATATCAGAGGGCAAAAAACTATATCACTATATTGGAAATATCTGTATTTTCATGTTACTGCAGCATTGCTCACAATAGCCAAGGTATGGAAACAACCTACGTGTTCATCAATGGATGAATGGAGATCCATATACATGTGTATGTAAATATATATAATACGCAATATTGTAATATATACATATGTACACAGTAATGTGGAATCCTATCAGCCTTTAAAAAGGACACCTGAAACTAACACAACACTGTAAATCAACCATAGGCCAACAAAACTTATTTTTTTAAAAGAAGGAAATTCTGCCATTTGCAACAACATGAATGAATACGGACAGCATTGCGCTGAGATAAGCCAGACAGAGAAACACGAATACTGCATCCTATCACTTACATGTGGAACTTGAATAAAAAATTTAAACGAGAATACTGATTGCCAAGGGCTGGAGGCTAGGGGAAATGGGGAGAGGCTGGTAAAAGGCTATAAACTTATAGTGATAAGGTGAATAAAGTCTTAACGATCCAATGGATAACATAGTGACTACAGTTAATAATACATTGTTGTCAACTGAAATATGCTAAAAGAGTAGAACTTAAGTGTTCTCACTAGAAAAGGAAAGAAAGCTAAATATGATAGGTGATGAATATGTTAATTAACTATGGGACTTCTTTTACAATACATAGATCTATAGATCATCATATAGTACATTTTAAATATACTATAAGCTTATTTGTCAATTAGACTTTAATAATTGACCTGGAGAAGGGCATGGCAATCCACTCCAGTATTCTTGCCTGGAGAATCTTGTGGATGTATAATAATCTTATCTGTCAGTCATACTTTAATAAAAGTGAAAAAAATCAATAGTACAACTTGAAAAAAGAAAATATCAGAGGGCACTGTACATAGCAAGAGTGAGCATTATTTTGTGAAACATTTGTTTCGAATAGATATATGGGTATATATATGTGGTGCCTGTGTACTTAGTCAGTTCAGTCGTGTCTGACTTTGCGACCCCATGGCATGCACCAGCCCAGGCTTCCCTGTCCTCCACCATCTCCCAGAATTTGCTTAAACTCATGTCCATTGAGTCACTGACATACTGAGTCACAAAATAAATTTATTGTATTTAAGTTTATACTCAAGTATAATAGAAACTAGTATTCCTTTCAGAGGGTCAGAGGGAAAGAGAAAACAGGGAAACACAGCCAGCGCTGGTCAGGTGTCTGTCCGTTCTGACGGCAGCCCCCTGATGGACCGGGGGATGTGTGTCTGCTGGGAGGTGGGTGTGGGATGAGAACAGAGGAGCATTCCTGCAGTGGGCGGGAGGTCAAAAGACTAGATAATCTTGAAGCCAGAGCCTGTGCTTTGTTCTTTTTTATGTTCTTAGTGCCTAGTCCCAGCAGCACTAACTGGCACAGGAAACCCTCAATGAATATTTGTTGAATGAATACATGGAAATGAGTGAGGTTTACAGATTTTTAAAGGCTCCTCTTAAAAACTCAATTAGGCTTGGAAATGAATTCAGGCAGTCCTACATTTATGAAAAGCTTGTTTCCAAAACCTTAATTTGCAAATTGGTTTTTGGAACTTCAAACATTATTATACATGGCAGTTGGGATCTCGGGCCAGCCCACAACCACCTTTTAAAACCCAGGATATATCTGAAGCTAGTACTGAGAATTGAAACTGCATTTCTACAGGGGAAAAGGGCATCCTCACTGGTCCAGTTGGGAATGCCAGAGGCATATTAGCCTCCAGATGGCAGAGGAACACCTCCCCAGCCCCCATTCCTCTGGCCTCAGCTAGCCTGGCCTCTGCAAAGCCATTTTGGGGGAACTGGGGAGGGGGTGTGAGAATCAGTAGGAAGTGAGCGCTCATGTCAAGGATAGAAATAGGTTAAAGGTAAGAAGAGGGAAAGAGAAGTGAGCAATGCAAATTGCATCAACCAGGGGGGAAAGAAAGGCCTGTTGCCACCAGGCACCCAGTCAGTGCTCTTGTGGCCAGGTGGCTAGGAAGACACATGAAGAAAATCGAGACCATTTCCATAAAGATTTGGTACAGTCACCATTCCAGCAGAAATTCAGCAATATCGTTCACAGAGTGCCCAATGCTGGCAAAGAGTAACTGCCCGTTTCTCTGCCATTCTTTCTTATTTTTTATCTACTAACAGAAAGTGGTAATTTTACCCTTAACCAGATAAGAGGTCCAGTGAAGTCAACCATTTAAAGCCAAACTTTGAACTCCAAAGTGAACAAAAATGGCCAGTTTGGTATACAAATCAAAAGTCACAAAATGTACATGCCCTTTACTTGGTAAGAGAGGAGACGCCTGAATGTTCCTCTGCCCAGACTGTTGACTTTTTCCTTGAACACAGTTGTAACAAACGGGGTTTCCTGATAGTCTTGGCTACTGTGAGTAGTGAGTGGAACCACTAGACCCGGATACGCTTATTTCCCTGTCATGTTTTTAACTTAGTTTCTTCAGAAAACGGTGGCATGAACTAAAAAATTTCCTACGTTTCTTTGGTATCATGGTTTAAAAATTTATATACCCTTCTACGTTTGTTACAAAAGGTGACCGAAGCATGGCTATCTACAGGAAACCCCATATCTTGACTCAAGAAGATTTCACCTGGGCTTTGGGAAAATGAGAAAGTAAGTGGTGAAAATATCAGACCGCGGGTGACAGAATCTCTCAATAATCGTACCAGGAACAAATTAAACAGCACCTTGAAAACTAGAAAGAACTGAAAAACCATTCACAACTGCCCCTGAGAATAACATGACCCTGGGTAGGTCTCGGCATTTAGGAATCTTAATGTACCTCATAAAAGAAATACTTCCAATCTTGCTCCGTAGGTGATGAAACTGAGAGAAATTATCTGATGCAAATGCAAAGCAATTTAGAAATCGTTTCGTTGGGCATCTGTTTTGGCATTTAACTTAAAACTTCTTCCCAAGCAGAAGGTCCAGAAGCTCTGGTGTGTTCAAATGACTCCGATGAAAAGTGTAAACTTAGATGAACTGAGTTTGATTTATCCAATAATGGGAAAGTTAAAGAATATTTTTTGATCATTGATTGGCACCATGCTGGAAGCTGAAGGTCCAAAGAGTCAAAATAGTTCCTACCCTCAAGTGAATTACCATTTATTGCAAGAGGACAGGCATGCTCACCACTATCTGTAGTTTAAAGCTAATAATAGAAGGATGGACAACAAAGGTTAGTGGTGTGGAGACAAAAGAGGAGCGGAGGAAGCCTTGTGGAGAAAGGGAGCGTTTGACGAGGGCCCTGAAGGACAGGAATGGAGTCAGAAGCACATGAGATAGAGCCGCTCATCCCTACTGTACTCTCCAATCACACCCCGTCTCTCCATTGCCTCTACCTCCCACCATACTCCCTTGTCTTTTCCCTATCCCACCGCACCCTACCCACTCCAAAACTTCCTTGGAACCCTTGGTCTCCATAGAACACTTGAGAAGCCCCAATCTTGTTCAATTCCTCCATTTCGGAGGGGAAACTGAGGCTTATAGAGTGTTCTCCACATAAGATATAGGGTGAGCCAAGGAATGGAGGTGGCTTTTATGTAATGAATCTGGGGACCAGTGAGTAATCTGATTTGGCCAGAGCAGGGGGCAGTCAGAATGGGAAGGGATACAAAAGGCAGATTGTGGAGAACCTTGAATGCCACGTGGAGGACAGTGAGCTCTATCTTCAAGGGTGAGGGGTGGGAGGGCCGGAGGGGACACGGTCAGAAAGGGGACAGAGACTGAAGCTGGAACCAGATAGGAGGCAATTAGAACTGTCCAGGTGTGTGTGGGGGGGGAGGGGGCAGTAACTGCTGAAATTCAGGTAATGACAGATGAGTAGATAAGAGTGAGAGAGATATGGAGAAAGTAAACTGATAGAAGCAAGGGCATGATAAAGCGGGAAGAGTCAGGACCAGGAATTCACACTGACACACACACACACACACACACACACACCCACCCCCCAGATTGGGCTCTTTGCCCTGCATTCCAGGCTCTGTTGTTGATCAGCTGTGAATACGGGGCCAGCCCTTTACCCCATGTGCCTCAGTTTCCTCATTGGAAATTGAGCCATTGAACACAATTGGAGGGTTTCTCAAATTCCACGGACACCTAGGATTCCAAGGAAGTTTTGGTGGAGTGGGTAGAGTGGGGTGGGGTAGAGAAGGATGGGGAGTGGGGGTGATGAGCAATGGGGACTACAGCGGTGAAGAGAAGCTCTAGATCCAAAACCACCCATTTGATCAGAACATCTCCTTTATGTAACAGAATTCCTCTTAACAGTAAATTTGCTAAAAAAAAAAAAAAAACCCAACCAGTCTGATAGCCATACAGATAACCTCTGACACCCCTTTTCGCTCTCACACTTGAGTGATTACACGCAAAGAAACTGGTTATCCAAGGGATCTGCCAATGCAGTGGACGTGGGTCTCGTTTTTTAGGACCCTGTTGAGTTCCTGTTTATTTGATGAACTGTTACACAGATGCTGGAGCGACTGGAACAACAATTGTCATGCTGAATCGACGCCAAAACTTTCAAAAACGGGACAGATTTACTGAAAGGCCATCTGGTGTTCTTACTCTTGTGCGGTACCTTTTCCCAAGACCCAGAGAGTTTTCCAAACCTCATAAACGCCAGCGCGAAAAGGGCCCTTGCCTGCAAGTACAAAGACACTGGCTTCCCCGCTATTGACTGCTGTCTGGCTTTGGGTGAGAGGAGTTGCCCCTTGGGGTTCCAGTTTCTCAGTCTATAGGATTCAGCAAACAGCCCTAGGGGCCCCTCTAGCTTGAACATTCTAAGATTCCAGGATCCTAAACTTTGGAGCCTGTTATCTGAACAATTCTCTGATCAATAGCATGTGCTCTGGGTCTTGTTCTGTCACAGTCAGATGGTCAGTGTATTAAGGGCTTTGGGCTGTTGACTCTAAGGATTGGGCAATGTGTGCTTTAGCCAAAGTCTCTGAGCCCTGCAGATGGATCATTCCGAGCAGAGGGCTCAGGTCTAAATTAACAGCAGATCTTTAGAAACCCGATGCTTTGTGGATCGGTATTTGGAATAAGAAAACTCAGTGCCTAGGTATCAACCCCCCGCAAATGGTCTACGAACCACCCCAAAAAATGGAACCGAGGAAAACCAATCAGAACCACCACCAAGTTGAGACCAAAAAAGTTCCATACGGGTCTGAAACTTACATACTCACTGCCTTCCTTTGCCTCCTGGCTTCTCCTCTCTCCTCCCACTCCCACAATTAAAAAGCATTTTAAAAACAGCAATTCCTTTATAAGAAAGAAGAAGAAACCCCCGAAGAGGTGAAGCGAGCACTCACTGGGAGAGCGCGGCCAGGCTGCGTCTTCCCTGAGATCCGGATCCCGCGAGCATGTCTGCAGCTGGAAGGGCGGCGGGCGGGCGCAGAGGTGCTGAGACCCTCCGGCGGTCAGGGCGTGGACCCGGCCCGCGGAAGTGCCATGTTATCTGGGCTGAAATGCAGTGTGCGGGATGCTCCCGGGTTCTCCCTTTGTGTTAACACTTTGGTCTGTCCCTGTGACGAAAGTCTGGGCTTGTCCTTTGCCAAATCTACTCCTCCCCACCCTTTCCCTCCGCACAGGATCATCAGAGAGCTGATTGTTATTTTTTACTGTAATCTCTCTAATAGAGGCTCATCATGTTTAGACGTAGGTTGTAAAGGGCCCAGATTGCTTCGTGATTTCCACAATGTTTATGACTGGACAGCGAGGCCCAGGATCCCCAGTAGCTTTCATGATGAACACTTTATATGATCAATTACAAAGAATCCTTCTAAGGTAGAGAACTAGTTAAAGAAAAAGACACTGATTGATCCACGTGCCCAGGCTTTTGTAAAACAGTCGACCCTGGAATCACTCACATACACAATCCAATGCTAAAGAAATCAACGGAAATCAGCCCACCAAAAAGTTCATCCGGGTGCAGTTCTCAGGCCCTCCTTCTGAGCTCTGTTCTCAATTAGAATTGGTGTAGGTGGCTTCCAAAGCAAACAATTCCCACTGAGAAATCAAATCTGAGAAACCTCTATTATCCCTTTTATTCAGGGGAAGATGCATGATATAAAAATGCATACAAAGGCAAAGGGAAGAGAGCCAGTGGATCAGAGATATGCTGTGTTATACAGGGCATTTGGTGAAGTGAAGGCAACAGCCTGAGGAAGGAACATGTTGCAACAGCGGGCCTGGTCTGCCCCCGTGGCACTTGGTGGGATGATCTCATCAGCCAGGCCAGGCAAGGGAGCCTGGTCAGCAAGAGCTTGGAAAGCAGCCAGATTCCAGCCCCTGTGGAGGGGGTGGTGTTGATTCTATCTGGAGATGACACTCCGTGTAGGCCTGAGTTGTGAATGTGTTTCTTCATCTCTAACAAGCAATGAACAGATTGCTGCTGGGGCACCAAGATACTGATGGGACTGGCTTTCTGTTAAATCAGTTGAACGACTCAGATCTCCACAATGTAAGGTTAAGATGATTCTTTTGGTATATAGCAGGAGAAACAGTCCCCTTCACACATTGATTCACATCCTTCACGTGATTTAAAAAAAATCTTTGCGATCTATGGCTTCACATTGCAAACATGGATGCAAAAGCACTGAGTATTTCAAAAATTCATCCCATGTCACGGGGAGGAACCAAAGCAGGTACTCTTGTGCTCAACTTAAAGAAGTTTAATTTAGTTAGATTAAATCCTCTCTTCACTTTACTAACTAGAAAATGTTGGCTGTTTTTCTGCTTAAGTCCTATGCTTTTCTCAAAGTCATAGTTTATAGAGTAATAGAGTTTAATGAATTTTAAAGTTAATTATCTCCGTATACTATGAAGAATGGGCTTCCCTGGTGGCTGAGATAGTAAAGAATCTGCCTGCAATGCAGGAGACCTGGATTAGATCCCTGGGTAGGGAAGATCCTCTGGAGAAGGGAATGGTAACCCATTCCAGTATTCTTGCCTGGAGAATTCCATGGACACAGGAGACTGGCAGGCTGCAGTCCATGGAGTTGCAAAGACTCTGACACTACTGAGCGACTAAATACACACACATAATGAATATACACCTTTAAACATCCCTTTGATTACGTATGTTATCACTCAATGTATATAGACTACTTAAAGTGCACAAGACACTCATAAAATTAGAGATTACACAAGAGGCTTTAATAAAATACTGACTTGGTTTGAGTTTATTGCTCCAAAGCTGTGATAGATACATGCATTGAGGCATTTTGCCATTCCTTTTTCTATCATATTTTTCCCATTTAATTTTTTTCCTCTAAAATTCAGTGATTTGCTGTGGCAGGCAGAATAATGTTTCTCCCAAAGACATCCAATGTCCTAATGCCCAGAACTTGTGAATATGTTACCTTACACGGCAGAAGGGATTTTCCAGATGTGATTAAGTTAAAGGCATTGAGGTGGAGAGATTATCCTGGATTATCCAGATGTGCTCACTCTTAGTCACAAAATGTCTACAATGAGATAAGCCTCTCCCGCTGAGGTCACGAGGAGATATGGCTATAGTGGCCAGAGAGATGACCTTGCTGGCACTGAAGATAGAAGCACGGGGCCAGGAATCCAGGAATGTGGCGGCTTCTAGAAACTGGAAAGGCAGGGAAATGGATTTGCCCCTAGAGCCTCCAGAAAGGAATGCAGCCCTGTCTATCTATACCTTGAGGTTAGCCTGGAGAGAACTGTGTTGGACTCTGTACCTCTAGAACAATAGGTAGTAAGTTTGTGCTGTTTTAAGCCACCACGATTGTGGTTCTTTGTTACAGCAGAGATAGAAAACCAATGCATTTGCTTATGGGACTCAACTGACCTTGGGAATACATTTCACCTCCTGATTTCCTGTTTCCCACTCCCACTCCAATTTTGAGGTGGCAAGTATAATTTTGGCATCATCAGAATAAATTCATAAAATCGACTAGCCTGGAAAAAATTCAGTGGTTCTTCCAGGCCAGACTTTTTTTCTCCACATACACACACACACACACAACAAACATGCACACACACATAGAGGAGAGCAAGAATTTAGTAATTTTCCACTAACATGCTGACACTCATGCACTGAAAATACACTAATGGCCAGCTATATAAAAGATATCCACCGAGTTATTTCCCTAGTTGTACAGATAGAAAGAGAGAAATCATGCACTCTTGTAGCTGGCCCCTTGTAATTAATGGAATGTGTTTGGGAAGTAGCTGTCTGTCTTCAGTTTGTAAAACTAATGGATGTCGTAACTCCTGCTACCCAATAGGGTACTAACATGACAAGAGCAAAGAGAGGAATGAATCTGGGGCTCGGTCAGACTCCAGTATGGAAGAGGGAGAGCACAGAGGACAATGAGAGGGAGACTGGATGCATTTGAGAGGCAGGAAGATGAGAGACTCACAAGACGAGAGCGGGGTTGGAGTAGGCAGCTGCTTCCAGGTAGCCCTCTGAGGTCCAGCCGCCAGGGCTGGAGAGGCAAGGTGAGAGGAATCAGAAAGAACATACCAGAAGCAATTTGTGAACAGCGTCTGTTTCTGCAGAGACCAGCAAGCACATGTGCTTTCACTGTGTAGCACAGATACAGGTACTCAGGGTCCAACTGCCAGAACTGGTGTCTCTGAGAGCCAAAGTAATGATCCTTCATTGGTACTAAGAACAGCTGGGCCAGTCATCCTTCAGCAAGAGAGTAGGCCTCATACATGTGACATTTCTGGCCTCTTTTACTAGTGGAAATGAAAATCTGGGTCACTCTTGAATTACTAATCAGTTCAGTTCAATCACTCAGTTGTGTCCAACTCTTTGTCACCCCATGGACTGCAGCAGGCCAGGCTTCCCTGTCCTTCACCAACTCCCAGAGCTTGCTCAAACTCATGTCCATCGAGTCGGTGATGCCATCCAACCATCACATCCTCTGTTGTCCCCTTCTCCTCAGGCCTTCAATCTTTTCCAGCATCAAGGAAATTACTGATAGCACCCTCCATTTCTAGAGAGTTTGTTTCATTTTTCGTCAAAGAGATTCTGGGCTGGGAAGGTTTGAAGGAGGTCAGTGCTATAGAAAGAAATAAGCTCCCACCACAGGGTGGTCCTCTATTAATAAAATATGATTAAAAATAACTTTACTTCATGGAGGTAGGAGCTCCATGATCTGTTCCAGATTTTATGGTCTGCAATGGTTGTTTAAGAACAGCTTCTACCTTGGAGCAATTCCCTAGGGAAAAGAGAGGTATGTGGGAAGTGCCCTGTGGACTACCCTAAGGCACCCAAGACAGACAGACACACACACACCTTGTACAGAAACGCAACTTAAGGATATCTAAACACGTGAGAGGCAACCATTCAAGTAATTTAAAGAGGATGTTTCAAAAAGTTCTTGAAGAAAGTTTTTCTTGTAAAGGAATTCAGACACTACACTCTTAGAATGAGGCAAAAGATCTTGCCTAGACAGCCGCTAACCAGGAACAGGAGCGAAGGGGTTAACTACATCTTTCCTCCTTTCCTGTGGCCTCTCAGAGTCTTTCTTCCACAGCTGGGGCATCACCCTCCTCCCCATTCCCCTCCCTGAATGGTACTGAGCATGTTTCACTTAAATGATATTGCTTTGTTTTTTCCCGGGACTACTGCTTTTTTAACAGATTTTCCTGAGAAACCTTCTTGTGAAATGCTTCTCCCTTTTCCATCTCCTTTTGCAGAAATTACAGACTACTCTTCCTTCTTTCTTCTGCTCTCTACCATCCAGTATTTTCCTTGTCTCTCCTTCCATATCATGTCTTAGCTAAAGTCTGTAGTTCCCACTGTGGAATGTGTGTTGGGCTGGGCAGGGGAGGGGGTAGAGGGCTGTATGGACTGTTCTAGAAAGTCATCATTTACCCCTCCTCATAGTCTTTCAGTGCAGCACCCTGTCCATCACAAGAATGTTTACGGCCTTTGCTGAGACAATTCTCTGAACTATTCTCTGGTCTCACTCCAGGCCTGTTAACACAGCTTGGGCTGCTACATTCTCTTGTCTACCTCATAATGGTGGCCATATAGTTTCCATTCCAGCACCTTCCCCCTACCTAACACTATTTGGATATTTATTACCAGCAAGTCATAGAGTTAAGAGCCATGAGGCCTCCAAAGATAAGAAGGGCAGTCCCAAAGGGAGATAAGATATGCATTCTAAAATATTAATGCAAGATGGAGAGTGAACAGTATTCTGAAAGTGGCACAGCTGAAGTCCTCTACTTCTAAGGTGACATCCCATGGTCAAGGTCCCAGTGTTTAATCACTCTTAAATGCTCAATTTATTCGGTGATTGAACTAGACTTCCCGTGCCTGAAATAGAAATCCACTTATCTCTGTTAGGGCCACAGGTATTAAGTCATCCTTCAGTCTCGTCTTTTCTAGGCCAGATGCCAATGCCTATTTTCCATCCTTTTAATATCAGCCTGAAATTTAACAACTCTTCAAACGGGAAACCAAAATTGGACATAATAAAGGCTTGACCAAGGCTGAATGTGGCTGGCTGAAGTCCCAGCACTGCCTGCCACATTCCTGTTAACACATCCTAACATTGTTTTCATGTTGATAATAGCATCTCTTATAGAGATCATTCATTAATTTTTGTGCTAAATCCAGGGTGGCTTTTTTTTTTTTTTCCAGATTTGTTGTTTAGTCAATCTATCTCCAACATTTATATGTTAAGCTATTTTTGTTGTTATTAATTACCCTCATACGAAGTCCTTCATACTATTTCCAGAGGCTCATTTTTCAGTTCTTTCAGGTTACTCTTTATAGTATTTTTCTTGCCCTCCTGCTTGAAACACAAAATATGATTTCAAGAAAGGAGGACATGCTCTTTCAGAGAGCATATATACACCTACATTTCAATGTCTGGGAATTCTAATGATCTATTTGAAGCAGCATAGAGTTCAAGGCCCTGGACTGCACTCCGAGTATATTTACATATTTCTACCTCCCATTATTAGGCTGTGAGCTCCTTGAGGATGAAGACTGTGTCTTACCCATCTTCATACCCCATCCTCTCACCCCAGTTAGCACAATGTCTGGCATAGAGCAGCCCTTCTGTAATATGTGCTGCATAAGTAAATTAGGGCACACAGCTTCATAAAGAGCAAATAATGGCCTTGACCAAGTTAATTTGTTTTTTTCTGTCATTGAGTTGAAATGAGAGGATAATTGATGTGTCTGGTGGCCCAGCCTCAGGGCCAGTTATGCCCACCACTGGAACTGAGATGCATCTGGGCAGGTGTGACTGTGTGGTGAAGGGGGTCTAGGGAGCTGATCCACATGGAGGTTTGGCGCATTGTCTGCTATCCCATGCCTTGGAATTGGCCCCTGACCTAAGACCTATTGCCATACCTGTTTGTGCCCTGAGGACCAAGGTGGGCTTCAGGGAAGCGGAAAGTGTTTTCTGAGTCTAAAAGGGAAACCACTCACCAAAACCACAAGATGTTTGCTGAGTCTAGGCTGAGTTTTGGTAGCCTGGTGACAAAGAGGGGCAGAGGAAAGGGCCCCCCCGCCCCCCAACACACACACTTCTATAACCACAGCCGTTCTGGAATTCTAGAAGAGTGAAGGAAACGCAGGACCACTTTGGAAACTTGAAAGTTTGTAGTAAGGGTGTGAGACAGCATCTTTGACGTGGAAATGGAGGGTCTCAAGTAAGCCCCAGGGCAGTGGTGGAGGGTGGGGGCAGGGCCTCACTGTGGCAGGGAATCAGCGGCAGGAGCCACAGAAGGTTGCAAATGGTGGGTGAATGCACCATTTGTTAGGTTTTATGAATCAGACTTCTAGAAACAGAAGGACTCTTTTTCTTAAAAAAAGTTATTGGTGGAGTTAGTCTTGCATCAGCAGGGATCATTAAGAATTATACCACTAGTAATGTCATTTTGTTGACATCCATAGGCAGATCTGATTGAGGATATATGGGTGCCGGTTATAAGGTTTCTGTACGTTTCTAAAATTACATTTTATTCTAAATCTTAGACAAACTACAAGGAGTAAGCAACTATAATAAACATCTGTGTGCTCACCATTCAGCTAAAGAAAGAAGACTTTCAGAGTCACTCAGTGCGCCATGGGTTCTCCCAGGATGACCTTCTCCCTTTCTCCCTTTCAGGAGGTAGTGTTCCTCCTCAGTCTGTCTAATCTGCTTTCTTGAGATCTAATCCTGTGAACTATTCTTCCCCTCTTCTCCTCCCGGCTGGCCCAGTGGGCTCACCATCAATGCCACCCTAGTATGTATTTGGTTCTAGAATAAAACAGGATGGGTGCACGGGAGTGAGACATCATTTCAGTCTGCCTTGATGCTTCTGTATTTTCACGGTGAAATGTAGGTCCTCTGCTCAAGACCCCACCATTCAGTTAAAAGGAGGGCACTCTCTCCTTCTCAAGGCCAAACATTGAACCCCAGCATTACCTTGCTAATTTGTCCCCTTAGGAAATCGTGACCTCCAGCTGTACCCATCGGCAATCTAGCACATGAACATCCTTGGTGCCATGTACCCTAACATGGATCATAAAGGAGACTTTGGTTCAGTGGAAAGATTATTGGCATTTGCCACTGTTTTCCCAATATCTCCTGAAGTGTTCTGCCTTTACCCAATGAGGCTATTCTTTCTCCTTTTCCCTAAAACGGCCTTTTAAATTTCCAGTGATTCTTTAAGAACCAGTGTCTGGCTCCACCTCTATAAAGTCTTCCTAGTTTTGGCTTTATTTCTTCGTAATCTATCATCTTAGGAGGAGCTATGAGAAAGTTCGAGCCCACTCTTGCTTGCATGTGAGAAATAGTTGTGTTATGTGTGACTCAACCCTTCCAGCTAACTTGCTGTGAGGTTCCATTTCTGCTTAAATTCTTTTGCAGCAATTATTTAGGTCTAGTCTCTAAGCTCTTTTTAAAATCTGAGGGCTCTAGCTAGCTGCACTACTTTCTTTTCCTGGAAAGAAAAGTTACTATCTTAAAAAGATTATGCCTCCAACTCCCCTCCACCCTCCAGCTTGAAACACATTTTTAAAACAGTAAGACAGTGCTTGGAAATAGTAGGGTTCTAACATCAGTTTCTTGAATGAATGGTTGCTAGTGCACATTTATAAACCCCTGGTTCTGGTCTCAGAAAATAATAATATATACCTTATATAATTCTAGGGAAGAAGTGTGTACATGAAAGATATGGTCTCTGCCTGTAGGAAACTGGATTTGGCCCTTGGTGATAACTTTAGAATATAGATTTCTTGCATATAGACACAATTAAACTGTGAAGGAAATTAAGAAACTATCATGGGGACTCAATATAATTCTGGTGCAGAGAAAAAGTCACATCTTCAAAGGAAGCATGGTAGTTCATAAGCCACGGAATTCACAGTGTGTATCACTCTTGCTCAAATATCTAAAGATTTCCACACCATAAATTGATTTTCGAATGTCCACTTTATGCATCTGGATATAAAATTTACACATGGCTTTCAGAGCTGGAATCAAATCCAGATTTTTTTCCAGAGATACAGTGTAAGGTCTGAAAAAAACTTGATTTCTTTATTAGGTGGTCAGACCTGGATTAAAATATCGATTTGTTCCTATTGCTAGAGAAATAACCCATTGTGTGTTTTGGATACTTTGGAGGTAGTGTTTACTATTTATATTACATAAGTGACACTTTTTAAGGTACTGTCCTATTTTGTGATTAACAGATCACATGAATTAGTATTATAGAAATATCTATTTCTATAGATAGAAATTGATGAATGGATACGAGAGTCTTATTTACTCACTGTTCACGTGTTTATACCTCTTCTCACCTGTTTTCTGGCAGGGATGTTTCCTAACACCTCTTTGACATCTGATACAGCCTAAAATAGTGTCAGACATATGGCAGATGCTGAAATAATTCTCATCATTTGCTCTCTGGGTTAAAGGGGGACAGCGATGGACTAGAGATGCTGCATGAAGAAGGCCAGATAGTACCAGGTCCTACCAGATACTCCCACGGAGTGGTCTTTTTCAGAGTGTTTCTCATGGTACAAGTTCTAGACGCTCTGCTGCCCCAGCCACTGAATCTTGAGAGTTCTCAGGATGGACAGGTCTCAAAGAGACTGACTGGCTCACAGACTCACGAGAAACTGATGTGTGCATCAGAATGCCCAGTTAAGGCCAGTTAATTAAGATAGAATGGATGATCTCCTTCTTCAGTGCCTGGGGAGCTCCTATTTCCCAACCAGGATGCCCCCAATTCCCACGCCAGAGTGTCAGGAAGTCTCATTCACCAGAGACTGATTTATGACATGGAGTCAGAACAAAGGGAAGGGAGAGCACCATAAAGAAGATTTCACCCAAACTAAGGGGAGATGTGGGGAAATATCTCCTTCAGTGGAGAAAATATCTATCACATCACAAGAATGAACAAACCCTGAGAGTCAAGGTCTATCTTATCTGGATATTCCTAGATACCCAGTGCCAACCCTGGACCTGGCACCCATGCAGACCTCTTCTACTAACCCATTCTTTTTCCAGACTTACTGATACCATCAGGAATGTGGACTGAATGTTTGTGTCTCCTAAAATTCATATGTTGAAATCCTAACCCTGGATGTGATGGTACTAGGGGATGGGGCCTTTGGGGGATAATTAGGTCATGAAGGTGGTATCCTCATGAGTGGGATTAGTCTACTAGAATAGACATGAGAAGCCTTGCTTTTTGTCTCTCTCTTCTGTATAAAGATGCAACAAGGAAACAACCAACTGCAAATCAGGAAGAGGGCTCTCATCAGACATCAGATCTGCCAGTAGCTTGATCTTAGACTTCCCAGCTTCCAGAACTACACGAAATAAATTCTATTTAAGCCACCCAGTCTCTGGCATTCTGCTACAGTAGTCCAGACTGACTAATAGAGTAGATTGCAGTTAGATTCCATTTGCTTACATCTGGGAGACCTAATGTAATTTGACACGTGTTGAATGTATTAGAAATGTTCTTTTGTATAATTTTTGAGTGTCTTTATGATATGCCTTGAGACAAGAGGTTATAAGTAGACTAGGAGGAAGCTCTTCAGCTTTAGGACACTATATTACTTTGAAGTTATTGAGCAATGAAATAAAAATATTATTAAGACCAAGGCAAGAAAAACAAATAGAGCTCCATTTTGTTCATTAGTTTACAGAACAGGACAGGGAAGGGGTTTTGATGAAAACATTTAATTTAAAAAAACATATTCATTTTTCTTATTTAGAAGTCAAAAGCCATCTGGAAAGCTTTTTAAGACCTCATGAAGACAACAAAGAAAATAAAGTGGATGATACTTATATAAAAAGGAGCATTCAGTCAAGTCAAATCTGAAAGCCAGTGACCTGAAATATGCATTCAGTTTTCTAAACTATGTTTCAAAGTAGAGAAAGCTGATGTAATCTGAGATTCCCATAGGTATTTTAGAATTCAGTGTCTTTCTAGGATAACTTCAAATTATCTTTCCTTTTGACTCTTTTTCAGTGAATCTAAGAATTAAAAATTAAATTAAAAATTAAAAGATACAATTCTGAGACTATTCTATAATGCTTCCAAGCCTATCTGTTCTGGGTGTTCCAGTTCATTAACTTCATTTTAATTATAAATTTTAGGGTAACAAATCAACCAAAGGTTATACTTTTATAATTAAGAAACCTAGTGCCTACTGTGTTGTATCATAGCCAATGTTTACTAAATTAATCTGAATCTTAGAGTTTTGATTAATAACTATTTATAAATAGTTTACTTATAAATAAACATTTATTTATAAATGCTTCTCTTCTTTCTTCCAAACAATACTTTTGGAGGTGTATAAACTATTAATAAAAACAAAAAGTTTTCCATTTCACTGAAAATAAAGTTAACTGTCCATATCTTGGTTTAAAAGTCTTGGGTTTTCTAACATCTTTCTCTATTCTTTTTTTCCCCCTTGGTAAAACATCCCAATGCTAGAAAACAGTGCACTATTTAGAGTCTAAACTTTAGACCCAACTTGTGTGTTAAACACTCTCTATTTCAGAAAGAGTGTTAGTAAATACTCATCTGAGGTTGACCCTAACTCTCATCTACTTCTGCCCATCCTCCTGGGATTAGCTGAAGAAGTTTACTCCTCTAGACCACAAACTTGGTCTTTCATTAGAGAAATTTTTGATTATATAGTTTGTTCACTGTTGGACTCTTTGGAGCTTGGTACGAACCCTGTAATTCAATGATTATCTGGTCTCACAATGCACATGTTAATTGCAAATAACACTTAAGAGTTTGAGTATTAGAGCAAATAGGCCAGCTAAAGGGAATCTGCTGCTGCTGCTGCTGCTGCTAAGTCCCTTCAGTTGTGTCCGACTCTTTGCAACTCGGACTGTAGCCCACCAGGCTCCTTCGTCCATGGGATTCTCCAGGCAAGAATATTGGAACGGGTTGCCATTTTCCCTTCTAGGGGATCTTCTGATGTAGGGATCGAACCCAGGTCTCCTGCATTGTAGGCAGATGTTTTTACTGCTGAGCCACCAGGGAAGCTCAAAGGGAATCTACTCTTACCATATTAATATCATTTGCCTTCATGAGGCAACTAAATAAACATAATGGTCAAAAATTACATGGAACAGAAGTCCACTATCCTTAATAATCAGAGAAATACAAGAGGTAAGTTTCTTCATATCTCTAGAGACAAAAACAGGAAGTCAGAATTCCAGTGGTTTGTCAGGAGAGTGATGGAACCTCCAGCACTGTATGGATGGTGCTGGTACTCAGGGAATACCCCAGAGGCCACCAATGTTTCTGAGTCCCCCCGAAAGTTTATTTTTTTTTAAAGACCATTAAGAAAAAAAAGTCTTTATTGAATTTATTAAATATTACTTCTGTTTTATGCTTTGGGTTTTGTTTTTTTTTGTTTTTGTTTTTTTTTGCCTCACGCACGTGGGATCATATCTCTCTGACTAGGGATTGAACCCACACCCCTTGCTTTGGAAGGTGAAGTCTTAACTACTGGACCACCAGGGAAGTCCCTAAATAGCTTATTGAAGTAAGCAAAGTTCTGCCTTGCTACACAGATATAAATTGAAGTAGCTGTTTTTTCATTCATTTCTTCAGCATTGAGTATGAGTCTTTGGGGAAATAAAAGTAAGATGTAGTTTTGGATTTGGAGTTGCTTTCAGTTTGGTGGGGGAAACAGACATGTGAACAAATAAGAAATAAAATGGGTGATAATAATTACTGTACCAGAAAAGTGCTACGGGAAACCCAAGGTGGGAAATCAATCACTTTGACTGGGGACTCTTCCAGAGGATGACTGTTGAGATGGGGCTTCAAGGTAAGAGTTCACCACTGATAAGAGTTTCAGAAGGAAAGGACAGTGGTGTGGAGCAGCACAAAATCCCTCTAAGCCTGAGGGCTTTTGCTCACTTAGATGCAAAATCAGACAGGTAAGTGACCTAACAGCAGGATTTAATTCTGAATGGGATAAAGTCATCATTTTAAAATCTTTTGAATTTTCTCTTCAATTCACCACTAGGAAAGGGAAGATAAAAATGGTATCTTTTAATCTGCATTTGAGGTCTTAAGGCCTCTGCAGGGGTGACAGGCTCTGGGGAGAGTGGGAGGTAACATTTTACAGCGTTTTCTTTGAGTCAGATTTTTGAAAGACTTGAATGCCCGAGGGCCAGTTAGACAGCATAACACAGCAGAATGTGAAGTGTGAACATTCTTCTGGAACACATTATATGACCAGAAGGTCTGAAACACAGTATATGACCAGAAGGAAACTTGCCACAACACATAGAGTTAAATGGAAGTGAATTTGACTTAAACGAATCATACCGGCATCTCTACCTGATAAGCGTTTGTCATGTGCAGCCCGACACTTCTGATGGTATTTGTCTGTATGTCTTTTCATTTTCTCCGCTACCCTGAGAAGTGTTAATTCTATTTTACTGTTGAGGAAGCCCAGATCTGCTCAACCTTTATACAGGGTCCTTTTTCTTTAATCATTGATCTAACAGGTACTTTCTTTCATGGAGTTAGAGGCAGTTGGAGGGGTCAGGCGCAGCACAATGCAGAGAGAAGAGCACCGGAACTAAAGTAAATAACAGAGTTTCCAGACTTAACGCTGCCACTGACTGTGTGCTCTTGGATGTGGTGCTTTGCAAGTCTGAGTTCAATGATTTGAATTTCTAAACTCTTTCCTGAGCGTGCAGGGAAGAGAGTCTTAATTTCTGATCACACAACCCAACATGATGCCAGGATGTTTCCTAGCAGTAATTCTGGCTTCAGTCACCATTCTTACCGAAAACTAACTCCTTTCTGAAGGGCACGTCTCCCTAGTTCACACTACCATCGCTCTGATAAATGTTTCAATGAGATAGAACTTATATTCACGTGCCTCTGGTATAAGACACTTAGAAATGAAAGGATTAGGAATTTCCATCCTGCCTCAGCCTTGAATTTTATAAAAGCTTCATCCTGTTCAGTTCATAAACCATCCATAGCAATGATACTCCCTGGGCAGCCAGGATATACTCTGAGGGTGCCGGCTCAGAAAACATACATATATTAGGAATGTTTTGCTTTCATGGTTAGTTAGGTCGGAAGAGTTAAAGGCTTTTGAAAGGGGAGTATCAGCAAGGAAGGGCATCAGATATCAACTCCTTGTATATCACAACTTTTGTCCAAGTCCCCTTAAATAGTAATTTCTCATCCTCTTCATCAAGGAAGGAGAAATGGCCAGGGAATATTAGATCTCCAAAATGGGCCCCTACTAAAAAAAAATTAGATTTACACAACAGTTTTGATTAGAGAAACAGAAGGACTCGTCAAGGAGAGAGTGGGCAGAGGCATATAGCTACTATGGCTACCAATAGTGCCTTGGGAAAGATGCAGTGTAATTATAACTGCTGAGGCGCCTTGTCTTGGAATCTGCACGACAACCCATCATCTCATCATGTTTGTCTGTTTGTTCACTTCCTGCTCAGTAGTTTTCCATATTAGGCTCCTGATTTCTCCAGAAAGTCTTGCCAACAGTGCAAAACTTTCTGTGGGAATGAAAAATGGATTGACTACTATAATACTGAATGGACACAGTAGAGTTACTAGCTCCAAAGATAAAGTACTGTTTCAATGGCCTAGTTGCTGGGCCCAGCTCTGGAAGTTATCTAGTTTTCATTTGGAGAGCCCCTCATTGTGCAGAATTCCCATGGGCAGTAAGACCCAGACCACTTAAGAAACTAAAAAGCACATATTGAGCAATCTTCTGGAATCTACCAGTTGGATCCCTAAATAGTATAAGAAGATGGAAGCCAATGAATATGTGACATGGAATAGAACATGTCACTCACAGTGGAAAATATGAACATCAGAAGAATTTCCTATTCTAAACAGTGTGCAGTTTAAAATACACTCTCTGGAGACTCTCCTGAATGTACAGGCTTATGGCTGCTATTTATAGAGGCTGATGTGTATTTTACCAAGATTTTTATTCCAACAAAGGAACTGTATGTGATGTAGGGGGTTATTAAAATGGAAAATACACCCTCACATTTTAATTTATTTAGTTGGTAATAATCTCAGATGTAACATCAAATCTCACTAATCTAGAGTAACTGAAAGGACTCCTGCATTGCAGGCAGATTTTTTACCATCTCACCCACCAGGGAAGCCCAAATGAAAGGAAGGCCCGTACAAATTATGTAATATTTTGAAAGAAATTCTGTTTTGAAAATATGTTCAAGAATGTCTGGTGACTTCAACCAGACTAAAAAAATTAGAAAATTGTTTAAAATTTGCATACATAAAAATGAATTATAATTAGCAAATTAAGGCTTTAAATGAGGGTGAATTCTTCCAAAATTCTTTAAAAAGTTGTGTTCTCAAGTGCTTAATAACTAAGCCATGGAATGCAGCTTGCATATTTAACATATTAATCAAATCCTTTATTTACAAATAGTTCAAATTTATACTTTTCAGCAGTCTCATAAAGATTTTAAAATGGAAGAATCTGAATATTAATGAAGATTTATGAGACTGAAAGCTGATTTTCCGACTCCTGATGAACATTACCTATTTTATAGCAAACTCATGAAAAGAACTGGTTTTGCTCATAAGGTATGCACATTATTCTTCTTTAACTTCATTCACAGATGGATGAGAATCCATTTATATAGCCACTGTTCATTCCAACATGCTCATGTTTCACATCCAGTGGTATGTTCTTGTAACAATGTTAAGAACTTTTGGGCTAATAAAGGTCAAGAATTTCCCTAGAAGACTTCAAAGCAACTGAGATAGATTCTCCTTGAATAAGAATTTGGAATAGTCTGTAATCATTCCTGTCCACTATTCCCACCTGGTCAAATGATGGCTGCAATGCAGATCTCTTATGCTTGGCTGGTCAGTCAGAAAACCAGTGAGCAGAATAGATGTATTCAGCATACATATTTGATAGCCTTCATTACACTTTATTTGATTTTGATGAGCATTCTTTGCTTGTAGAGAATTCTTTGTTTGTAATACTTCTCCAAAGTTCCCAGCTATAGACACAGAAGGACTTCTTTGGTCCTCTATGTTTAGAAAGGCAAATTTGTTGCCCTCTCAGAGAATAGCGGGCTTCTCAAGAACACCTTCACTTGAGTCTGGAAAGAATCTTTGGAAAACTTTGGATCACAGGGTCCTAGAAAAACTATCACCTAGGTTCATATTATCTTATTTAGAATTTTATTTTTCAAGGTTCTAGTTACCTCTGTGGGTGGGGCGGTGGTGGCAAGGGAGTGGGTTGGAGAGGGAGTTTCAGTGGTACTAGAAATGTTCTAGGTCTTAAGATGAATAAGTTTATAGTGTATGCATTACAATGATTTATAACCTCTGTATTGTTGTCGTCTAGTTGCCCAGTTGTGTCTGACTCTTTTGCAACCCCATGGATGGGGATTTCCCAGGCAAGAATACTGGAGTGGGTTGCTGTTTCCTTTCTCCAGGGGATCTTCCAAACCCAGGGATCAAATTTTGTCTCCTGCACGCTCCTGAGCCACCGGGGAAGCTCTATAATCTCTGTACACATTACATAATATTATTTCGTATGTATTGGCTTTTCATAACTAAAATGAATAAAATCACTAATTTAGAATAAAGTGATTAAAAGTTATTTTGTAAAAATTAGGCACATAACTTCTTTATTTTATTAGTACAGTTTTATGTTGAGAGTCTTTAAATTACTTCTTTAGCTGTATTGAAACCACAATTATGTAATATGAAAAAAAGACCATGATTCAACTAGGCAGGAAAAAAAACCTATTTAGAATATGTGGTTAACTAATACATAAATTATCAAGATACAAAATTCTTGATATGTTAGATACCAGACTACCCTATATTTTTATCTTGGTTTCAAACTAGTATGGAAGAAAAAAAGACTTTAAAATAAGGAGGTAGATTTTCTTTTCAGCATGGAGACTTCATATCCATAACTCTCCCATCACTTTCAAAGTGACTGCTAGAACAGATTTGAAATAGAGTAGATTGGAAACCAGATTGTCTGAAGACATAGGGTCTGTGCACATGCTCAGTGATTCAGAAACCCCAGAATGTAGCTGGAGAGGGGTTTAGTTTCTTGGGAGATGACTTTAGAGAAGGCTTTCCCAATAGCTCCTTCCTTACTCTGTCTTCTAGCCAGCTGAAAACTAGCACCGACAACATTTACCATGCACTAATCATGGGGCTTCCCTGGTGGCTCAGATGGTAAAGAATCTGCCCGCAATGCAGGAGACCCAGGTTTGATCTCTGGGTCTGGAAGATTCCCAAGAGTATGCTTGCCTGGAGAATTCCATGGACAGAGGAGCCCGGTGGCTATAGTGCATGGGGTTGCAAAGAGTAGGACATGACTGAGCAACTAACACTGTCACTTTTCCTTTTCAATCATATCATGTATTCATGCCATATATAGCATATATATTCTACTATCTATCCATTTGTCTATCATCAGTCATCTATCTACCTAGTGCTTTGTAATCTATATGAAACCCCACGAGGAGGAACTGTTATGAGGCCATTTTTCTGATGAGAAAATGGGCTCAGAGAGACTAAGTAGAATCATCTTTCCTAACCCAGCCAGGACTCGCACCCAAGTCTGCATGATTCTGCTTTCTGGGAGACATCCTCATGTCTGAGTCCCACTCAAAGCTGCCCATTCTCCCAAAAGATTGTCATGATAAAGGTGAAACATGAGATCCTCTTTAATCATATCAGTTCTTACCTCTCTCATTTTTAGAGAGAAAAATCCTTTGATGAGTTTGAATTGCTCAAATAAAACTGGTAAGGAAGGAGAAATCCTACATGATAACTTAGTATCATAATTAAGCTTGGTATAAAGAAATCTTGCCAAGACAACATATGTCAAATAAAATGCTTCCAGAATTGATGGCAACGGGGTTCTCTTTGGAAAATCACCACAGTTTTCTTTTCCTTCTTGACTAAGATGGCAAAGTTCGATTCCTAGTTGCTAACAATTAACTTTTCATTGTGCCTATCTACTTATCTTTCTTTGCTTTTCATTTTACTCACTGTGAAGTAATCTTACAGTCTCCTTTTGTTTTGTAATATTATCCAAAAGCTGTTTTTAAATTTAAAAAACATCTTACACTCTAGTGTACACTATTTTCCCCAAAGCACGCTCTGTTTTCCTAATCAATAGCCATGGCATCTTTATTCCCCAAAGCACGCTCTGTTTTCCTAATCAATAGCCATGGCATCTTTATACACACTTCCATTATTCAGGAGCCTGCACCGTGCCAGCAGGCTCTGCCCCAGCTTAGCTGGGTGATCTTGAGGAGGTCCACATCCCTTGAGATAAGTTTCTTCTTGTGTAAAATGAACTTTTAAAATTCATTAGATCAGGGATTCTTGGCCCCATGTTGAAGGGCCCCCACGAGGTCTGTGGATGGAGGACCATGACGCCATTGAAAGTAAGTGCCAAGTTTTGTGGGTGCATATATAAATTTTTCTTGGAGGAGTCTCTATATCTTTCATCAGAGACTCAAAGTAGTGTGTGGTCCAAAAAAGAAAAAGTAATATTCCGCTGCAGCAGATTATCTATAAAGTTAGTGACAGCCATAGATTTCATGAGTGACGATGTGACTAAGTCCCATCCTAATGGTAAACACAATCTTATTGAGAAAAATCCAAAGAAAAGTCAAGAGGATTTATGCTAACAACCTCCTTTGGCTAGGAGGGAGAAAATTTGATCTTCTCTGTTTCTATTTTTCTGTGAAATGGGAATAACATGGGAGATTTTTTTTGAGGGCAAAGAAAACAATGACTTTGTCTACACATGTAAGTAATTTACCTGAATAAGCATAAAGGGTAGTTCAATCAAGCCCAATGACCTCATTTTCTCTGTTGCCACATAACTTCTTTGAATGATTCCCCTCTGTATCTTAGGGAGTTATTTTGGCATTGTAGAGATGATGGATCTTCAACCAAGACAGCCAGTTGAAACAGGAAAAATTCTATTGATCAATTTATTACAGTGAGAAGGTTTTGAGATTTAGGGCAGGCAGAACCAGACTGTGGTCCACAGCTATAAGAATTTGGACATATAACTTAATCTTTCAGACATGCAGTTTCCTCAGCTATAAAATAGGGATAATAATATCCAGGTCTGCTGTAAGCTGAATGGGTCCCCCCACTAGATTCATATGTGAAACCTAATCTCCAATGTGATGGTATTTAGAATTGGGGACTTTGAGAGGTGATTAGGTCATGAAGGTGGAACCCTCATGAATGGGGTAAGTGCCCTTTTTAAACAAGACCTCAGAGAGTTCCCTCACTCCTTCTGCCAGGAGAGGACACAGTAAGAAGTCAGCTGTCTGTGAGCCAGGAAGCAGACCCTCACCACACAGTGATTCTGCTGTTGCCTTTATCTTGGACATTTTAGCTTCAGGAACCACGAGAAATAAAGTTCAATTGTTTATAAACCACTCAATCTACAGTATTCTGTTATAACAGAGTGAACAAACTGAGATAATGTCATACAGTTGTTTTGATAATTAAATGATATAAGGTGTTTAGGGGCTTTCCCGGTGGTGCTAGACATAAAGAATCAGCCTGCCAATGCAGGAGACGCAAGAGACGCGGTTTTGATCCCTGGGTGTGGAAGATCCTTGGGTAGGAAATGGCAACCCACTCCGGTATTCTTGCCTGGAAAATTCCATGGGCAGAGGAACCTGGTGGGCTACAGTCCATGGGGCTGCAAAGAGTCATACATGACTGAGTGACTGAGCATACACACACACACACACACACACACACACACACACACCAAGTGTATAAAGTGCATCACCTAGCCTGGCACTTGGCTGATGCTAAACAAATGATGGTTCCTTTTCCTTTTTAACACTGGATGAAAAATCTGGTTATACTTTTTTCAACTTGAGAACTATTTTTGCTGAATTGAACTCTTCAGGTAATATTCTCAGTTAAGTTTTATATGCTATATTTAAGATAAAGACTTATAATGAATGGATTAATTTTTCATAGCTACAATATGTGATTTTGAAATACTCATACAGCAGTTATATTTGTGCAATAGACTTATTTATGGTCAGAAGTTTTCATTCTTTCCCAACTTCAGTAGAAAGTATTCAGCAAGTATCTTAGCAAGTGTCTTAGCAAGTGTACAGATCAATACAGGAAAGAAGGATGAAACAAATCATAATGACTGACCTGATGGACAAGTGAAAATTCAAACCCAGTAAAATATTATTTTGTACCAAAAGCCTACCAAAACATTAATATGACTTTAATAATAACATCTAACATTTATTGAGCATATACTCTATGCCAGTCATTGTGCTAATCTGCCTACATGGGTTAACTAGCTTATTGTTTACAATGATCCTGTAAGGTAGAATAATTATCCCCATTTTTATACATAAAGAAATTGAAGCATGAGATGTTTAAGTTATTTGTCATGAGGTTACCCGACCAGTAGTTGTCAAAGTCAGGATGGAACTCAAGTCTGTCCGACTTCCTCATTCACATACTTAACCACTACATTGTCCTGTCTCTCCTCAGGTGAGTGAAGACTGATACATTACAAGTCATATATAGAAATTGTTTAGAAAATTTCAGTACTATTTTATTTCTCTTTTTTTTTTTTCAGTGCTATTTTAAACTATATTGACTCATGTATGTGCCACATTTTTTTCCATCTAAGAATGAAGTTACAGGTCAGCATGTGAAGTCCTTAAGAATCTAGATTTTTCATTCCTACTGAACAAGTGTCACCTCAAGCAGATCCTGAATTCTTGATCTACTGATCCTCATAAAGTAGGATACTTTTAGGACTAGAAGGATTGTTAGGTTAGTGGAAATTGGTCCAACTATGCCATCTTCATCGTTTATAATTTGATCATTTATACATCAATAGAGGCAATAAATAATGTCTATTTATGATGTGTGAGAAAGAGAGCAAGAATGTGAATATGTGTATATATTTTGATTTTCATGTGACTAGACACAAATAAATAATTAAAGATCCTTTAAGTGAAAATTACCTCCTTCTCTCAGTGCCCCTACATTCAAGTTAGGCTGACCCTGCTACTGCTGCTAAGTCACTTCAGTCGTGTCCGACTCTGTGCAACCCCATAGACGGCAGCCCACCAGGCTCCCCTGTCCCTGGGATTCTCCAGGCAAGAACACTGGAGTGGGTTGCCATTTCCTTCTCCAATGCATGAAAGTGAAAAGTGAAAGTGAAGTCGCTCAGTCGTGTCTGACCCTCAGCGACCCCATGGACTGCAGCCTTCCAGGCTCCTCCATCCATGGGATTTTCCAGGCAAGAGTCCTGGAGTGGGGTGCCATTGCCTTCTCCGAGGCTGACCCTACATAACATCAAATAAATATAAGAACCTTACAGAAATATTTTTAAATCTCTTTCAAATGAATTACTTGAAAAAAATCTTTTAACTTAAAAGTAAAAATGCAGATACAAATCTTAACAATTTTTTGTTCCTCTGGAGTGATGAATTTGCTGAGAGAACTGAAGGGAAGTTTTGAGCAAATTTAACTCCTCTAATAATTTAGACAGTTTCAGAGGAATATTTTATTTAACTTCCTAGTTGAAAATAATTTTCTGATTACAGAGTAACAAAAACTGTTTTGATTTGAAATTTCAATGTCACAGCACTAAGCACTATAAATAAAAGTGTTTTTGTATAATCATTGATTGGTCACACCATTAAATCATGTAAAAAGGTTTCAGTGATAGAGTTCTGGGAGGCTACTACTTAGCCTCAATGAACTTTAAAAAATTGTTTTTTTTTAGTGAAATAAAAATATTTACTTTCAAATGTCTAATCATCAGTATATTTCAGAGGCCTATAAAAATGCATGAACGATGACAACAGCATGAGTGTTTTCGCTCCCTCTATTTACATATATGAGCCGCTGAATCTGATAACAACTGTACAATAGCAGCCTTTCTTCTGATCAGAAAGAGAAACTCACATTCGGGTATGGAAAGCAGGAGCTGGGAATGCAATGAGTGCACGTCTTGGAAGGCAAGAGAGCTGCTTTTGAAAGCAAGCTAAATGCAGGGAAAAGTATGTCTCACTGAAGCTCTCTTCATGGATAAACCATCACTGCAGGTTTCTCAGCAGATACCTCAAAGCTCAAAACCCTTTTGTCCAAATGTAATAGAAGATCTCAGTTTAAATTGATGTGAACTCTTAAGAAGAGTCAATCCTAAAGAGTTTCACAAACCAGTCCGTCCTAAAGGAAATCAGTCCTGTATATTCATTGGAAGGACTGATGATGAAGCTAAAGCTCCAATACTTTGTCCACCTGATGGGAAGAGCTGACTCATCTGAAAAGACCCTGATGCTGGGAAAGATTGAAGGCAGGATGACAGAGAATGAGATGGTTGGATGGCATCACCAACTCCATGGACATGAGTTTGAGCAAGCTCCAGGAGCTGGTGATGGACAGGGAAGCCTGGCGTGCTGCAGTCCATGGGGTCGCAGTCAGACATGACTGAGTGGCTGAACTGAATTGAACTTCTTACTGAGACAGACCTTGTTACCAGTCACATCCTCAAAACTCTTCACTCAACAGCAAATTCCTGCTCTTCATCTTCCTAAGGTTCCTGTGTCCTTTGAGAAGTGTAGAAAGAAAACCTCCATATTTTTTGTTTTGCTTTACGGTACATATAAAATATTTCTTCAATTTTTTGTGTGTTGCATAGAATCAGATTAGATAAGTAATTTAATATTGATGTTTATTGAATAACAGTCAATAAATAAAAGTAATCCAATGAGTAATAAATAATTATTATTTAAATAATTTAAATACTAGTAAATTGTTATTTAAATAATAAACACTAGATGATTAGTTGGAGAAGGAAATGGCAACCCACTCCAGTGTTCTTGCCTGGAAAATCCTAGGAACGGGGGAGCCTGGTGGGCTGCCCTCTATGGGGTCGCACAGAGTCCGACACGACTGAAGCTACTTAGCAGATGATTAGTACTGTGTTAATACTTACATGTATTATCTCTTTATATCCCCACAAAAACCCTATGAAGTGGATAGTCTTATTTCCCCCATTTTACAGATAATGAAAAAGAATGTTAGGAAGAATGAATAATATGTAAGATCATGTAGCTAATTAGCGGCAGACCTTGGATTTGACAGCACAGCTGTGTAATGCTCAAGTCCATGCCCTTGACTGCTAAGCTCTACTGCCTCTCACTGTTAGGCCTCTCCGTGTTGCTTCGTTTACACAGAACGTGTGTTTTATTCACACATACATTTTATTGGTGCTGTGTCCAGTCCATTTTTGCCAGATACACACAAAATGCTTGGCATTGCGGGTGGGGGGGGACTTGTTAAACAGAGAGAGAGCTGAACTTGACCTCTTTGAGAATGTATCCCTTTGCCCTACATTTTGCCCTTTGAAAATGTATTCCCTGATGATACAAAAGGATGTTTACGCATAATCCAGGATAGATAATTAGGAGGAGATGGAAATAGAAACAAGCGGATCGAGTGTTGATAAAGATGCACATGGACCAGGGGGAAACACATCAAGATGCACTAAGAAATACAGAGGCAGAACTTCTTTTTTTTTTTGAGACAGGACTTCTTTGGTGGTCCAGTGGTTAAGACTCTATGCTTCCATGGCAACGTGCACGGCTTCAATCCCTGGTTGGGGTCTAAGATCCCACACGCCGTGCAGCATGCCAAAAATTTTTAAAGAAAGAAAAGGAGTACAGAGACAGAGGTAGAAAGGGATTGAAATAAAAGAACAGAAAGGGAAGCAGAATGAATGAATATACCTATTCATTTTGTATCCCCATGACATAGGTAAAGAATAATAGACAGCAGAACAAATTGTTTGTTCAAATAGGTAATTGATTCAGAAGTACAGTTTAATTTGAGATGTATACAAATAGCATTTTTTTCTTAGAAATAAAACATTTAGGATTTTCACAGATTATCTGATGAATTCATTCTGCCTATTGAAATTTTTTTCTTCCCCTTTTGATCAAGTTGGCTCTAAAGTTACTAATTCATCTATGATACGCACTTTGTGGCTATTGGGATACTGCCTGGATTGGTGAGAGCTCATCCCTTTGGTTCAATATAGTATCTTGTACTTTAGAGATATTCCATATTTTTTGTACCAAATAGATACAACAGATAGTCTTTGGATTTTTACCAGATCTAAAGACTGAATGAAGTATTTCCTTTACCAAGTCTAAAGTCTTCATCTTAAGGACTCAGAGTGAAAGTCAAGTGAAGGACAAGGACGAGGGTTAATTGCTCAGTCATGTCCGACTCTTTGTGACCCTGTGGACTGCGGCTTGCCAAGCTCTTCTGTCCATATGATTCTCTAGGCAAAAATACAGAGTATGTTGGACAAGTGAATAGTAAAAAGATGCATAGGTTAAGGCACGACAAAGAAGGGAAGTATATTTTTGATGTAACTAGGCTCCCAGTCTAGGTGATGGCAGGCAAAATGATTTGAAATGCACTGGACTGCAAACCCTTGGAATGAGGGTGAGCACAAGAGTCTCAAGGCAGTTGAGGTGCAGTGAAGAACTGTCAGTCCCAAACCCTGAAAAGCCAGCATGGCCCAAAATGTACAGTTATCTTTTTAAGTAATCTTTTTTAAAACTCTATTTCTGAGAAATAAAATGTGTAAAGAATCTGGTTCATTTTAATTCATGGTTTTAACATCTGGTGAGAGTACAAGTTTTAAATTATTTATCATTGCAAAGTAGAACAGCACCTGCTAGTCAAACTCAATAACAACTAATTAAAATAACAGGGTATTTTTATTTGGAAAGGGTTTGTGGGTAAGAAGAGGAAAAGTCAACAGCCTCTTCTCTGTGTTACCGTTTTCCCCACACTCTCTGCAGGGGTACAGCATACAAAGGGCATAAGCCATCTTTAAAAACTATCAGTGAATATCAGAGTACATATTACATTTAAGGACGTATGAGTACAGTTGCTTGATCACCACCTGGCTTTACACAGGTTGAAAAGAATTAAGCACACTTTCCCCAATTCTGTCATTCTGTTGGTCTATCCTCAGTGCCCCCAAATAAAGCTTGAAGCAGAGTAGAAGCCCAATAAAATTTGATGAATGAGTGAGTGAGTGAATGAATGAGCTTGCAGCCTTGAGCTTTAGGGCCACTCCAAATCAAGGCTGAGTTCTTTCTTTTAGTTCCATAAACCCAAAGGAGAATTTGATCTTCTCCATCCTGATCCCAGGTACAATGCCAAAGCCTATAGAATCTTATTTTTCAAAATGGAAATCTGCCTTATTGTTTTATTTGCTTTTAAGCCAAGAAACACATGATCATTGTACAAACTAGACAATACCAAAAGCAAAAGAAAAATAAAAATTTTTGCCAATCCCTTACTCCAGTCACAGATGAAGAAGCCAAGATTTAAAGCTAAAAGAAGAGGGACTTGCCCAGGGTCTTATGCCCTTTCAGATGCTTTTAGATGGCTCTTAATTCCTGATTCTGGACATCTGTTTCCTGTACACACCCTGAAATTTCCCATCAAAGTTGGTTGGACCATAAAGCCTGACCTTCACCATTTCCATAAATGATCAGATTTTACAAAATCCTATAGGGTGGACATGGGATTGCTTAACAAATTACAGAATAACATAACTAAAGTGTTCTCCTTGAAACATTAAACTTAATACGTACAGATATAAGGAAGTCTTAAGTATTTATCTAAAAGAAAAAGAAAGAAAAGGATTCACATGAACTATAATATCCCTGAAGAAATGTAAGTTGAACAAAAGTAGTACAAATTTGTGTGAATTTGTTTTAGGTTATTAAGTGTACCTAGCTAAGCTTTACTGGGTGTATTTCTTTCACGATTGACTTTAAAGGAAGACATATCCTTCCACACAAAACAAAAACTGGAAGAAACGAACCGTGTAGACGTATGGAAAATTCTTAGGCAAAATTCTAAAAGAATGTAGCTCATTCACTGTAATTATAGTATGGGTGTAACCACAACAAATTCATCCTATTATTCCTTTCCTGTTGAGTTCCCGTTTCCCAATTCACACAATCAAGGAAGAAGTTGAAGATACTGACCTAGCCTGATGCCCAGCTGCCTGTACCCACTCTTGAATCCCTCTAGCCTCAATTCTGTTAGATCTGCCCCCTTGTCCTGGCCTGGTCTGTATTCTGATTCTGCTGTACTTTGGTGTCCTAGCACATCATGAAGAATATAAAGACAGAAACTATGTCTATTTATATTTCCCGTTTTTCACGGTTCCTAGCAGAAGGCAATGGCACCCCACTCCAGTACTCTTGCCTGGAAAATCCCATGGATGGAGGAGCCTGGTAGGCTGCAGTCCATCGGGTTGCTAGGTGTTGGACACGACTGAGCGACTTCACTTTCACTTTTCACTTTCACACATTGGGGAAGGAAATGGCAACCCACTCCAGTGTTCTTGCCTGGAGAATCCCAGGGACGGGGGAGCCTGGTGGGCTTCCGTCTATGGGGTCGCAGAGAGTCAGACACGACTGAAGCGACTTAGCAGCGGCAGCAGCAGCATAGTGCTGATGCTGAACAAACATTCACAGGGTATAGCATCTTGTAGACCTTCAGGAGAAACTGAGGTCACATAACACATCATTGGAAAGGATAAGAGGGACACTCCAGTGGGTCTGGACACCCCTACAGAACTTCCATATACACTCATCATGGTTGTCCCATGCTATCCCTGGTTCTCCTCCTCTCCCTGATTTTTTGTCTCCTGTGATGGTTTCCATTTCATCTTTTATTTTTTTTTAAGATTATTTTTTCTTTTTTGACGTGGACCATTTTTAAAGTCTTTAATGAATTTGTTACAATATTGCTTCTGTTTTCTGCTTTGTCTTTTGGCCACGAAGCATGTGGGCTCTTAACTCCCTGCACCCTGAGGTAGAAGGCAAAGTTTCAATCACTGGACCACTGGGGAGCCCATCCCTTATGTATTTATGACCTCTCTCTGTCTCCACTTGCTCTCATATCACCATTGCTACCATCCATTTTCTGTTTTTGTGCTACCGTCGCTACACTGAGTCTGCCCAAACTGACTTCTCTAATAATAATTTTTCTCCCATTTTGAATAAAGATTGGAGTGTCTATCTTTCAATGTCTGAAGGAAATCTCTTTTTGAATGTGGTTTTACCTGAAATTAAGCACTCTCCCCATGCCTACCCAAGCATGCAACACTTTCCAGTTTCCCCTTCCAGTTCCCCAGACTTACAGTCTGTAGGATTGTCTTGAATTTCTCCCTCTCCTGAAAGATTTGCTAATTCTCCCTCTAAAGATGCTCACATTTGATCTTCATTTCCATATTTGCTGCCCTGATTCAGTCCTCATCATTGTGTGTTCAACACTAACCCTTCCAGTACCCCACACTCTAGCCCACTGTATATAACATCCCACAGTATGCTTTCATTCTTGGTGAAGTCTCTGTTGCCTTTTATATGAAATAGAAACACCCAAGATATACAAATCTAACTCATTCTTCCCTAAGCACTCAGCAGGTTTCTTGCACCAGGATTCTTATTCCCTCCTCTGAGCTTCTGCAGATGTTACTCCCTCCTCTACACAGCCCCCCTTGTATTCGTTCATCAGCACCATTGTTAACTTCCTCCATGACTCTCCACTTCCAGGGAGCCTTTCCTGGCTAGTTTCATCACAGTATGATAACTGCCTTTCCTGGCATTAATGTTTAGTTCTGGTTATATCGCTCTGTTGTTTCTTACTTGTTTAGCTAAGGATAATGGTTTTGAAAAATAATAACATACAAGAAAGATGGTACAAATGAGCCTGTTTGCAGGGCAGGAATAGAGATGCAGATGTAGAAAATGGACGTGTGGACACAGCGGGGGAAGGGGAGGGCGGGACGAACTGGGAAAGTTGCACTGACGTGTATACACTACCATGTGTATAATAGCTGGCTAGTGGGAAGTTGCTGATTGCATGGAAGCTCAGCTCTGTGCTCTGTGATGACCTAGGGGGTGGGATGTGGGGGTGGGGTGGGAGGGACGCTCAAGAGGGAGGGGATATATGTATACATATAGCTGACTCACTTCATTGTACAGTGGAAACTAACATGACAGTGTAATGCAATTATACTCCAATAAAAAAAATAGTAGCATACATTTATGTTCCAGGTACTAGTCTAGGCCATTTATTAAGTTCAATAATCTTCACAACAACCACAGAAGCTACATAGATGTCATGCCTATTTTACAAATAAGGCAGCTATGGTGTAGAGAGAAGTCCCTTGCTCATGGCCACAGAGCTCATAAGTGAGAGGTGGGATCCGAACCTACGGAGCCCAGGTACTGTTCATGGTACCACGTGGCATACAGCAATCCACTCTGACCAACTTAATCAAAGGCAGTAATCTTACCTTCTTCTTTTGAATTCTCTACACAAATAAGTAGATCCCATGCTTTAAATCCTGGAGGAGGGCACAGCAACCCCCTTGGGTATTCTTGCCCTGAGAATCCGCCTGGAGAGAGGAGCCTGGCAGGCTACCAGTCACACAGAGCCAGACATGACTGAAGCAATTTAGCCCATGCTTTAAATATATTTTGCTATCAGTGTAAGTTTCTAGTTTTCTACTACAGAATCACTAAGGTATTATCTTACTACCATCTTTTGGAATTACTAATATTATGAGGCAAAATCTATTTGGTTTTAAATAACTGTTTAACATTTTTCTTTCTGTGAATGCCTATTCTGCTTTCTCAAATGAATGTCTGAGGTAAGTCACATTAAATGCCACTGTCCTTTGCTCTGAGGCCTAAAGATTTAAAAGATGCCTTTATGTCCTGTGTTTCGTATGTCACTGCTTTATTTCCCCAACCTGCCCTTGAAAGTCACACAACAGAGGCCTCACACAACACAACAACTTTCAATTACAATCTCCACAATAACACACTCTGCCAGCTACTAACCCTTAATATGTCCATTACTGGATTTGGCTGCTTTTCTCATAAGAATAAAAATTTGTCCTGAGGTCCATCCGGATCTTATTGCCTTTATTCTTTCAGACCGAAGACTTTCATTTCCTAAATGGTTTCATTATTCAATATTTGTCTTTTTTTTTTTTTTGGCATTTCAATATTACAAGTGATTTTAAAACTTTTATCTATACATTGTCTTTGCCATTTAAAAGTCTATGGATAATATGAAAGACACAGATTAAATCTCCAATCTCTCTTTTTCTTGATGTTTGTTTCCCCAGAATATAGAGTCTTAATGGCTGGGAATATTTACTACAACTGCTTTGGCAAACAGTTTAGCATGCCATATATTTGGCCCTTGAGGCCCATGATCTTTGAGGCCTGAAACCAACATTGTGTATAACAGAACAGAGAAACCTTACCTTTCTGCTTCCAGACGCATCTCTTCTCGCTTTTGCCTTCTGAGTTCTCTGCGACGTTCAAAATCATCCATGGTGTGGGTTCAGATTTAGGGAGACCAGAGAACGTCTGGATCTAAAGGGGAAGAAGCAAAATCGATATCATAGATGAGTCATCTCAGCCCCTCACCATTATTTTATCCCCCTTTTTGTTTATTCTTAAGAAAAACACTTTAGAAGATGAATGAGGTAGCCAGTGATCAGTTTTGGACTCCCAAGCCAAGCTGTGTCCTTTATGTGCTAAATTCAGTCCCATTCATGCAACTTAGAGACAAATAAGTAAAATCCCAGAATCTCAGGGTTTGTTTTTTTTTTTTTTTTTTTTTAAAGCAAAGACCTTGAGAGACAGAGAGGTCTGACGACTTGAAATATTGCTGGGATCACTCGAAAGCTACTGACTGATATTGTTCTTTGTAACCTGCTGAACTACAGACCAAAGTTATAAAAATCAGTGAACAGAGAAAGAGAAAAGGGAAACACAAGTGAGAAAAAGAAAAGTGGCAAGAAAAGGAATGTCTGGAACTAAGAGAAAAGCAGTAGTAAAGAGAGAAATAAAATAATACAAGCATCCAGGCATCATTTGCATATCCTAAAAGAATATTAATATCAGAATGATACAGCAAGAGTACCATGACTAAACACAGTGCAGCAGCATTTTTCAAAGCAGTTACATATGATCAAACTGTTTTCAGAGCTCAGAAGTCACTGCTTTTTGTAACCCAACCATTTTCTCCTTTCCTACCTCCTCCGCGATGGTTTTAATCCCAGAAAGATCTTCCCTTTCCAGCTCTTCAACTGAGGAGTCCGCTTTTCCTGCGTCTCTGTGCCATGGAGTCAAGTATTCCAGAATTCCCCTGCAGCCCCCAAACCCAAAATGACTACCAGAAAAGGGGAAGCGGGCTCTTTTTGTCCTTGCTTTGTTTACAGAGCTGTCAGTGGTTAGTTAAACTCGGCCTGGAATCTGGCATTTAAGGCCTGCTTGAAGATTGTTTCCTGTGTGGAGCGGGAGGCCTCCACTTCCTCTGGAATCCTAGACTCTGTGCTGCACTCAGATCACAAAAAATATTTTCCAGCCCTTTCTGTGCACATGAGACAAGCCATTTGCCCTGCGTAAGAAGAGAGAGACGTGCAAAACCTGAAGCCATCCCCTAATGGCATCTTTGTGTGAGGGAGTGAAAAGCAAAACTTAGACTTTAAGGCCAAGTTCAGAAACCTTGTGAAATCACTAGATGCTTTTATTTTTCCAAGCATTTCCCCCCCTTAAAAAAACCCACAAAAACAAAAATAAAATCTCAGCCAACCAAAACAAAACGATACAACGTTTGAATTCCCCCTCCCTTCTTATTCCCTAAGGTATTATTTATACTGCTCATAAATCCTTTAGAAATTCAAATTTGGGTGTTTATTTGGGGATTTTTGACTTTTCAGTGTTTTTCTATCTGCCTCTTACAAAGAGTTTTTTCCAAATATTTAGCTAGTTATAAAGGAAAAAAAATCAGTTTTCTTTTTTGAAAAATTACTTCAGCAACCAAGAAAAAATTTCTTTATATTTTTCAGTCTGATCTCTCCATAGTTATCAGAATGGAAAAAAAAAAAGAAAGTGATTCAAGGGTCTCCTGAGAGGCCACGTGTCTCCCTGGGGTGGGCTCCTGTACTGAGCACAATGCAGGGTGCATGAGGACAGCCCTGGGTGCAGCGGGGCAAAGGCTTCTTCCTTCAGTAAAGTCTTTTGTGGTATATACACCACTACTGGAATAACTATAGCAACAGCAAACAGAAACAGGAGAAAGAGGTTCTGTCTGTAAGCAAACAATTTCACTTTTCTTAATTTATCTAGTAGCTTGAAGAGCAGTCTCTAAGCCTCTGGGTCTCGCTCCAGCCTCATCAAGCCGAGGAGTCATGCTGGTGGTTTGCTGGCAGCGGCAGCTGGGTTTTTTCTCAGACTATACCTCTAGTGCAGGTGCCTATGAGTGGTGAAACAAACATTTCCAAGCAGGGAGGAGATGCGCACGGCTGGCAGAGCCAAGCGGCATCCTGGAGCATTCGGGAAGTGCAGCTAATTAACATCATGTGGTCGCTGTGGTTGGCCACCCTCACCGGCTCTCGACCCACGCAAATTTTTTCCCCGACCCATTCCCTCCTCCTACTCCTCACCTTTTATCATGTGTGTGCGTGTGTGTGTGTGTTAGCCACTCAGTCATGTCCAACTCTTTGTGACCCCATGTCCTAGAGCCTGCAAGGCTCCTCCATCCAGGGGATTCTCCAGGCAAGAATACTGGAGTGGGTTGTCATTCCCTTTTCCAGGGGATCTTCTGACCCAGGGATTGAACCCGGGTCTCCCACATTGCAAGCAGATCCCATCTTTTATTATTTGGGTGTTTTTCTTCTTCAACCATATAGGAACTCTACCTAATCAGGTGTTTGCTCGTTGAATGAAGGCACTAGGAGGAAGAAAGAGGGAGTGAGCGCTCAATGAAGCGTCTACACACATGATGGCTTTCTGGGCTCTGCTTGGCGGATGTGTGACGGGTATACTTGAGGTGGTGGAAGAAGCACATTTCTGTACCGGGTGGTGCGGGATGACTCTCTTTTGGGACACGTGCTGTGTTTGGGGAGAAGTTGTCTGTGCTTGTGAAAATGGCTCTTTGCTGGTCCCACTGTAGGATGGAGCTGGAAGTCTTCTCAATCCTCACACCCTTATATCATCACAGAACTTCTCTGAACCTTCCTGGCACTGTTCCTCGTAAGGAGAGCCATGTCTGGGGAGAATTGTAAGTGAATTTTCCCCTCTTTTGGAAGCAGCAGCTCCCATGTCCTCAGCTAGTAATCTCTCATTTCCTCCCTGACCCCCAGTCGATGCTGAACTCCTTCCAGTAACATTGGACAGGAAACAAACTCTCCATCAACCAAGTGATGACATGTCAAGGCAGAGAGCTTCTGTAAACAGTGGGGCTCGTGAGTGTCGCAAGTGGACAGAGTAGCTTGAAAGACAGACGCAGACGAAAGGAGGTAAGTATCCACGAATGTGACAGATGGGTTCTTGAAGAGCTTTATGAAATCTAAATTTTTGTGCTGGGGAGATTGTAGTCATGCTACTGAAAAACCTTGGTGTGACTCCTTTTATCAAGGGAGAAAAAGCATTTTACAAAGGCAGGAGAACCATCACCTACTAATATACCTGTCTTTTCAATATGGGTTCTCAAATACCAGATTTTCTTAAAATAGGGCATGTCTATGCTGGTACAACTAAGGAGTAAGTCAGTGTCAGAGATTTCAAATTACTTAACATGCTGCCCTTCCTTTGGGTAGCGGCACTATCAAGCCGATGACACAGGTGAATGGCGCTGTGAGCGGGCCTCCTGTGTGTCTACCACGTTTCTCACCTCCATGCAGAGCATCCTGAAGCTTCCTCCTTCCCTTTCCTTCTCTCTGCTTTCTTTTTCCCTCTCAACTTCTTTTTGGGGGATGAGGAGATACTCATCAATATTTCTTCGGTCATTTCCTTTTTTTATGTGTCTCATTCTGTGATACTTTCTTTGTTTCCTCCCTTATTCATTTCCCTCTCTGTATTGGGAATTAAAATCTACTTATTAAATCCAATCTAGGATTCTTTTCCTTAAAAATATTGAGTTTAATTTCCAATGTGCGTCTTTCAATCACGAATTCTAACTATTATTATATTTCACCTTTGCAAAGTTGTTTTTTTTTTTTTTTTCCTTTATGGATATGTGACCTTCACTAGAGATATTTCCTGAGACACCTTTATAAGGAGAACTAGTTTCTGCTTTTGTTTGGGACAGGGTTGGTGGCAGGTAGGAAGTCATCTTAAATATGTGTGTGCACATATGTGGGTGTGTATGTGTTTGTGTGTGCATGTGTGAAGTTGCATGTATTAATATGTATATTCACACACATGCACACAGGTGTAAAAATAGTCAAGGCAGTAGGTGGTAGCTAGCTGGCCAGTATTGGAGAAGGAAATGGCAACCCACTCCAGTGTTCTTGCCTGGAGAATCCCAGAGACAGGGGAGCCTGTGGGCTGCTGTCTATGGGGTCACACAGAGTCGGATATGACTGAAGTGACTTAGCAGCAGCAGCAGCAGCAGCTGGCCAATACTCCATTATTAGGGGGAGAAATTTGTAGAGAAAGCTAAGTTCTATCTACCTTCAAATCATCATAAAGTGAATGGTGAGTGATTGCAGGAGGTCCTTGGAATTTGGGGCAGTGCCAACACTGGTCTCAGAACACAGCAAGAATAAAATCTGTTGTGTCAGGGATGCTAAGTCAATGCAACTTTCAAAAGTAACCAACATGAATCAAATATGTACTATGTGCTGGATCATATTTTTTAAATTAAAAAATAAAATTTTTTTAATACATTTTTTTTTAGTGTAGTTTTAAGCTGAAGGAACAATAGAAATGGACCAATGAACTGGTTCCAAATAGAGAAAGGAGTCCGTCAAGGCTGTGTATTGTCACCCTGCTTATTTAACTTCTATGCAGAGTACATCATGAGAAATTTCAGGCTGGATGAATCACAAGCAGAATCAAGATTGCTGGGAGAAGTATCAATAACCTCGGATATGCCTATGATACCACTTTAATAGCAGAAAGTGAAGAGAAACTAAAGAGCCTCTTGATGAAGGTGAAAGAGGAGAGTGAAAAAGTTGACTTAAAACTCAACATTCAAAAAACTAAGATCATGGCATCCAGTTCTATCACTTCATGGCAAACAGATGGAGAAAATGTGGAAACAGTGTTAGATTTCACTTTCTTGGACTCCAAAATCACTGCGGAAAGTGACTGCAGCCATGAAATTAAAAAACACTTGCTCCTTGAAAGAATAGCTATGACAAACCTAGTGTATCAAAAAGCAGAGACATAATTTTGCTGACAAAGGTCTGTATAGTCAAAGCTATGGTTTTTCCAGTAGTCATATATGGATGTGAAAGTTGGACTATAAAGAAGGCTGAGCACAGAAGAACTGATGCTTTTGAACTGTGGTGCTGGAGAAGACTCTTGAGAGTCCTTTGGACAGCAAGAAGATCAAACCAGTCAATCCTAAAGGAAATCAAGCCTGAATATTCCCTGGAAGGGCTGAAGCTGAAACTCCAATACTTTGGTCACCTAAGACAAAGAACTGATTCATTGGAAAAGACCCTGATGCTGGGAAAGATTGAGGGCAAGAGGAGAAGGAGGCACCAGAGGATGATATGGTTGGATGGCATCACTGACTCAATGGACGTGAGTTTGAGCAAACTCTGGGACTTAGTGAAGGACAGAGAAGCCTGGTGTTCATGAGTTGGATATGACTAAGTGACTGAACAACAACACAGTTTAAGGAAAAACTGAGCAGAAAGTAGAGTACCCATATATTCCCTCACCTTTACCCCGACCCTGTGTTTCTGTGTTTGCACTGAACTGTGTATTCCCCTCCAAAAGATACGTTGAAGTCCTAACCCCCAGCACCTCAGAATGCGACCTTGTTTAGAAATTGTGTCTTTACACATGTAGTCAAGTTAAGATGAGTGTTAGGATGGGCCCTAATCCTGTATGACTGGTGTCCTTATAAAAAGGGGAAATTTGGACTTAGAGACAGATAAACACAGAGGGAAGATCATGGGCAAACACATGAGAACATGGTGCGGCAGGAAAGCCTCAGGCTACAAGCAGCTAGGAGTGAGACATTCCCTGGGGTCTTCAGAGGGACCCTGCTGACACTTTGATTTCTAGTCTCTGGAACTGTGAGATAATAAACTTCTATTCTAAGCCACGCAGTTTGTGGTACTTTGTTACAGCAGTCCTAGCAAACTAATACAGCCCATTACTAAAATCTTGCAGTGGTACATTCATCATAATTAACGAGCTAATATTGATTTGTTGTTTTTGTTACTCAGTCACTAAGTCACGTCTGACTCTTGGTGACTCCATGGACTGTGTTATACCAGGCTTCCCTGTCCTTCACTGTCTTCGGCGTTTGCTCAAATTAATGTCCACTGAGTCTGTGGTGCTACCCTCTTCTCCTTTTGCCTTCAGTCTTTCCCAGCATCAGGATCTTTTCCAACTCTCACGTCCACGCATGACTACTGGAAGCACCGCAGCTTTGACTATACAGACCTCTGTCAGTAAAGTGATGCCTCTGCTTTTTAACATGCTGTCTAGGTTTGTCGTAGCTTTCCTTCCAAGGAGCAAGCGTCTTTTAATTTCTTGGCTGCAGTCACATCTGCAGTGATTTTGGAGCCCAAGGAAAGAAAATCTGTCACAGCTTCTACTTTTTCCCCTTCTATTTGCCATGAAGCATTGGGGTTGGATGCCATGATCTTAGTTTTTTGAATGTTGAGTTTTAAGTCAGTTTTTTCACTCTCCTCTTTCACTCTCATCAAGAGGCTCTTAAGTTCCTCTTTGCTTTTTGCCATTACAATTGTATCATCTGCATATCTGAGGTTGTTGATATTTCTCCTGGCAATCTTGATTCCAGCTTGCGATTCATCCAGTCTGGCATTTCACATGATGTACTCTGCATATGTTAAATAAACAGGGTGACAATATACAGCCTTGTTGTACTATTTCCCCAATTTTGAACCAGTTCATCATTCCGTGTCCAGTTCTAGCTATTGCTTCTTGATTGGCATACATGTTTCTCAGGAGGCAGGTAAGGTGGTCTGGTATTCTCATCCCTTAAAGAATTTTCCAGTTTGTCGTGATCCACACAAAGGCTTTAGCACAGTCAATGAAGCAGAAGGAGATGTTTTTCTGGAATTCCCTTGCTTTCTCTATGATTCAACTAATGATCTCTTGTTCCTCTGCCTTTTCTAAACCCAGCTTGTACATCTGGAAGTTCTTGGTTTATGTACTGCTGAAGCCTAACTTGAAGGATTTTGAGCATAGCCTTACTAGCATGTGAAATGAGCACAATTGTCCAGTAGTTTGAACATTCTTTTACACTGCCCTTCTTTGAGATTGGGATGAAAAGTGACTGACTCTTTCCGGTCCTGTGGTCACTGCTGAGTTTTCCAAATTTGCTGACACATTGAGTGCAGCACTTCTACAGCATCATCTTTTAGGTTTTTAAATAGCTCACCTGAAATTCTATCACCTCCTCTAGCTTTTAAGGTTCATGTTTACATTAAGTTTCACACTTTGGTACATTCTACGGGTTTTGCCAAACACATAATGTTATGTATTTAGCATTACAGTATCAGACAGAATAGTTTCATTGTCCACATTCATGCATTTCTGTCCAGTCATGCATTCATTCCTGGCTCAAATTTCATTCCTTTATGCCTTTCCTGAGGACTCCAGTTTGGTAGTGATATCTCACTCTTTGAATATCCATCATTCAGTTTTGATAATTTATAACATACTGCCTTGCCCTGGCTTATTAGTTGTTCTAACTAGTACTTAAATATGTTACTGATAATTTACTTTCCATACGCTTTCATTCTTAAGGCCACTTAGGAATAGAAACAGCCTTTTAAAAGCTCTTTTCACTCTTGGGACATAGTAGGCACTCAGGAATTGTAGCTGATTTGAACTATTAGATTTTTATTCTTGATTTTACCATGCTGAGAGTGAAAAATGTAACTCAAGCTGAATCATCTCTGTGGTTTACTGACTGATCAGTGTTTACAAAGCGAATTAAAGACCTAGGTAACAGGCTATATATGAATCTCAAAAGTTATATAAACCCACATCTGCAGTAGTTACACAGTAGACCTGGCAGTGTTTTCTTTCTGACGATAGAAAATGAACTTTTGTCCTTTTAAAAAAAAATCAATTTATCAACCTGCTTTACTCTTTTCTCAACTAAATAGTTCATTTGGGACTCAAAATCCAAATAAACACATGGATTCTAACATACAGTTTGGACTTAACTTTACCTCAACCTTCACCATTTTGCTCTAAAAATCTGTGCTACTTTTTAAAAAATGCCAGCGCTAAGACACATGTGTCAAGACCAGGAACACGGAAATAAAAGTGAATGGGATCAATCTGAGGAACTCTGCCTTCTCAAGTTGTTTCTTGTCTCTCATCAATGGAATACAGAACACAACGCCCTACTAAGAGCAGATGAACATGTTATGACCTGTTTTTTCTTTCCTCCTCTGCTCAGTCTTTCATTATTACTTTTTTCTCTATTCATAATTTCTCCACTTGCAAAACACGAAAACAGAAGTCTTAATGTTACAAAAATCAATGTCTTCACGGCCTCCTTTCCACCTTAAGAGGAGTGGACACTGGGCGTTTTAGATTTGTGAAGGGATGGTGTTTATCTACACTGGCCTCCACACTGGGGAAGACCACACACTTCGGAATTTTATGTCTCATCTCCAAGCGTTACTACCCATCTGGAGCACTTTAAGTTGTTCACAGTCCCGTGGCATTTCACTGATCTTCCCAAATAAGAAAAGTAGATTCACCTCCATTTAAAGGAAGAAGACTGAGACAGATAGGACTGTGGCATCAGCCCCTGCACCACAGCCCATCAGTGGAAAACCAGGACTGGTGTTTAGACTCATCTCTAAACCAAGCTGAAAAGTTTTCTTATAAGAGTGAAAGAATTAAAAACTTGGAATACTATTCCTTTGGTACCCTTTTCGAGAGTTTAAAATACTCTTTCACAGCAAACTCCAGGACAGTTAGACCAAAAGACACAGAACAGAACATATCAAATCAGCAAAGGCATATGGCACTGTTGCTCTCATGGCCCAGAAAGAAAAGCATCAGAAATCATGGGAGCGAATTGCTACGGCAAAGACAGAAATTCTCCACCAATCTATGCCCAGGTGAGAAAAAAATGCATAGCTATGCTTTAAAAATTCCTAAATGTGCTTTCTAAATGCATACCTGATACCAGAGGCTAATTCTGATGTCACATCAGGGTAGGATCCTTGTCCCAGTGGACCTATCCAACAATGGGTAGGGCTACTGAGAAAATGTGAACCCAATTACTGGAAATAGTCAGGTAGAGGTGAAATGGCCATCTGTTTAGGGTTGTAGTGGAAAGCTATTTTTTGAGATTCTAAGGCCGGGTTGCTCAATATGGTTGTCACTAGTCACAGGAGGTAATTTAAATTAATTAAAATTAGAAATTCAGTGCCTCTGTCTCACCAGCCCCATTTCAAGTGCTCTGTAGCCTCATGTGTCTAGTGGCTTCCATGTAAGACAGCACAGAGAACATTCAATCATCACAGAAAGTTCTATTGGACAGCCCACTGTAAGGCCTTCCAACTCCTAATATGAAGTGACTTTACCATGGTGTTACGCAGTTCAGAGACGTCTCTGTCTTCAAAGACCTTATATCTCCTAGAGTAGACGGAATGGAAATGAGGGGTATGGTATGGGCAGCCTCTCAAAGCAGGGATGTGCTCATTTAATCCTCTCATTAGTAACTTCTTTGTTGATCTATGAGAGATCTTTCAGATCTGCAGTCTTGCTGTTCTGAGCACACTTTCAACTGGGAAGTGAAATGACTGCTCAGTGAATGCAAAAGAAGCTGAGACACTGTCTGAAGAGAGATCACACTTCGAATTGCACAACGAGACCCAAGAGTGGCTTACTTGGAACAAAAGGTCAGAGGCCATAGCTCTTCACCAATTATAAACATGGTACGGAGGTCACCATATTTTACATAACAGTTTAGTTTTACTTGTGCATGACTCTCTGACCTTTCCAGTCTATTCAGCTATAAAAATATCAGCATCGCATGAGTCTGCTCTTCATGATTGGCTTCTCATCTAACATTTCCAATTTAGTGATCAACAACAAGATCCAGAGCCTTAGCCAGGTATCCTGCTAGTACAAGAGATTAATAAGGTGACAGAATTTAGATGTACTCAGTCGTGTCCGACTCTTTATGACACTATAGACCATAGCCCTTGGAAGAAAAGCTATGACAAACCTAGACAGCATAGTAAAAAGCAGAACCTTTGCCAACAAAGGTTCGTATAGTCAAAGATATGGTTTTTCCAGTAGTCATGGATGGATGTGAGAGTTGAACCAAAAAGAAGGCTGAGTGCTGAAGAATTGATGCTTTTGAACCGTGGTGTTGGAGAAGACTCTTGAGGGTCCCTTGGACTACAAGGAGATCAAATCAGTCAATCCTAAAGGAAATCAGTCCTGAATATTCATTGGAAGGACAGAGAATGAAGCTGAAGCTCTTATACTTTGGCCACCTGATGCAAAAAACCGACTCACTGGAAAAGATCCTGATGCTGGGAAAGACTGAAGGGAGGAGGAGAAGGGGACGACAGAGGATGAGATGCTTGGATGGTGTCACCTACTCAATGGACATGAGTTTGAGAAAGCTCCAGGGGGTGGTGAAGGACAGGATGTCTGGTGTGCAGCAGTACATGGGGTCACAAAGAGTTGGACATGACTGAGTGACTGAACAATAACAAGACTGTAGCTCACCAGGCTCCTCTGTCCATGGGATTTTCCCAGCAAGAATGGTTGCCATTTCTTCCTCCAGGGGATCTTTCTGACCCAGAGACTGAATCCTCGTCTCTCACATCAAAAGCAGATTCTTTACCACTGAGCCCATGGGGAAGCCCATAGCAGGATACAAATCCATTTACACTGCTGGGAACAATTCAACGGTATGCCCTAGTGATACTTTGTACTGGTGACATTTTTGCACATGAAGGACATGTTATCACGATCAGGGGATTAATTATTCCTTAGTAAATTATTCAACATCTACTCATCATGATCATCAAATGCACTTACTATGTTTTAGAATTTTGAAGCAAGTTAGAGACTATATTCTTGGAAGAGGCAATGGCACCCCACTCCAGTACTCTTGCCTGGAAAATCCCATGGATGGAGGAGCATGGTGGGCTGCAGTCCATGGGGTCGCTGGGAGTCCAATATGACTGAGTGACTTCACTTTCACTTTTCACTTTCATGCATTGGAGAAGGAAATGGCAACCCACTCCAGTGTTCTTGCCTGGAGAATCCCAGGGATAGGGGAGCCTGATGGGCTGCCGTCTATGTGGTTGCACAGAGTTGGACACGACTGAAGTGACTTAGCAGCAGCAGCAGCAGCAAAGACTATATTCTAGGAGTTTGTAATCTAAGATGATAAGCTTTGAAGCCAAACTGAGGGACGTTATCCATTATGTCCCTCAAATGTAATAGATACACAATTTAACATATAAATCTGCAACGAAGTTAAATAACAAATTGAAAAGTGCCTAGACTGCTTCCTCCTTCCTTTCTCATGAATCATTTAGATGGTAGTTTCACCCATTTGTTAGTTTGGGAATTTCTGGACTTTCCTTCAAATAAAGAATGGCTCAGAGTGTAAGCCCGCTTACGACAAGCAGAGATGACAGGATCTCTGAATCTTGTATTCACCGACATGAGTATTTACTGATACCTGTATTATTGGAGCTTGCATTTTAATTAGTGAACACATATCTGTCTTCCCTAGAAGGCTGTATGGAGAAGGAAATGGCAACCGACTCCAGTATTCTTGCCTGGAGTATCCCTTGGGCAGAGGAGCCTGGCAGGCTATAGCCCACAGGGTTGCAAAGAGTTGTACGGGACTGAGTGACTAACACACAGAAGGCTGTAATCTCCTAGTGATTATCACTTATTTTCGTCAACCCTCAAAGTTTTTAACTATTTTTTTTTTCTCTTATAGTCAGCACTAAGTTCACACTTATTGAGTTAAAGTGGGTTCCAGGGCATTGCTTATTTTTGGATTTAATTGGTAAACAGAGGAACTTGGCTAAGACGTGATCAAAAGGTCATGCCTCCAGTTGAACTCTTAGTAACCTTGGGGATGGTGGTTCACTACGAAGCTCTATTTTTATTGAGATTTGTAGTTGTGGTTGTTTTCTTCTAGTGGAAAAGAAACTTGTCTTAGAAAGACATTCTGGTTTCAGAAAAGAAGGGTATTAGGCCTTTGTAACTGAGGGAATTTCTGGGACGTTCAAAGGAAAAGGAGAAAGAAGAGATGACAACGAATAAGAAGAGAATCAGGGTTGAACACGTCAAATTTCCAAGGCCTTTGGATATGCTTTGCCACTCCTCCATCATAATTAGAAAACACTGACATTCAGAGCTGATTTAAATGCTTCCATCAGTCAAAAAAAAAGTGTTGCCTGATTTTACTCTGTAACCATGCTTGGTAATTAGAAACATAAGGCACTGTTCTGGATGTTTTCTCAGGAACCTACCCTGCCCGGCTTGGTGTCACTACCCATTGGCTACAGGACCTTTATCTGTTCTCACCATCTCTCTTAGGAGCTCCTACCCAGGTCACAGGAAGAGTGTGAGGTTGCCATGGGCATTCCTGGAAAACCTGGAGACCTCCGGCGCCACTTTAGACTCTAAAATACACGGAAGAAACTCATTTTGCCTGCTTGTTTCCTTACCGAAGCTCTATAAATCTGTATTGCATTTGGAAGGCAGCAGTTCAAGTATGGCAAGATAAGCATTCAAACCAGAAGATTAAAAAGAAGGATCGTTGCAATGACCAGCATGAAATAACATCCTTTTATTTATTTCTGAAAACAAGAAAGCCATTTCAACAGTGTCTTCCAGAGTACCTCACAGTCTTGCTGGGAAATCTGTGCTTTGCAAAATGTGGATCAGAATATGATTTAAGAAGCAGCAGCAGTTTTTTACTTCTGACAAAATTCACAAAGAAAATGGAAAAATACTTGTAATCAAGGGCTTCAACTCAACAGTCACCTAGCTTGTCAAATTAAAACATGTGGCAACCACCTGCCAAGCGTCTTGAAACAACGATAACTTCTTGTTTTTCTACCTGACCTGTAATCTCTTCAGAACACATTTGCATTTTCCAAATTTTCACACTTAAACAATGCTGTCCACACCATGTATAAAGATGACTAAGCAACTCTGTATTAAGTAACCAAAGCGAGTCCTGCCAGTTTCAGAATAATTAAGTTTCTGCAGTCTAATATAAACAGTTCCAAGAACTACATGCGGCCTACCAAAAGTATATATTACAAGTAGTCAACACTGAGGCCAGCTGGCAGACAGATCAACCTATTAAAGTAGAATTGTTCAGAATTCAGAGTATTATTTTTCTTTCCTCCCATTATTTTTTCTGCATCCAACTTTGTTTCTTTGGGAATGTTTTCAAGTATACAAAGCAAGAAAGTGTTGTGGAATTGCACCTCCTGTAAATGAATGAGCATTTCTCTTGAGATTCTTTAGAACTCACAAGTAAGTCCCATTTCAATCCTGTCTACACAGACAGTAACAGTAAAACAGAGAAAGTGAATCCGCTTTGTCCCCACTCAGCTAAAGTGTTGGTATTTTGCTTGACCATCAGAAAAGTAAACGGTGACCACCAGACAAGTGAATGAGCACACAAAGCCATATGCCCATCAGACAACTGAAACAGCTTTCTGACTATAGATCTTTGTACTGTCTACCAGGGAGCTTGCTGGATCAAAAATTGTTACAAACAAGGCTAATGTCATAGGTTTAATCCTACCAGGAATGAGTTAACTATTTGAGAGGAAAAAGAAGTCCTAAACTGTTGCCATGTGCTTTCACATTAATCTTGGCCAGCCACATTGCAGATGTGGTCTGACAATTTTCAGTTGAGAGAACATAGGGATGATTAGACCAACCCATCCTGCCATGACCTGCAGGAGACAGTATGCCCAAATGAGTGGGAGTGTGTCATCACACAAAAGGCTTCTCTATATTCAACTGAATTTTAAGTCCTAATGTCTTCTTCACTGAGTTTAAATTCATGTATATCCAAGAGATGCTGAAACTGAAGCTCCAATACTTTGTCCACCTGATGTGAAGAGCCAACTCACTGGAAAAGACCCTGATGCTAGGAAAGCTTGAGGGCAGGAGGAGAATGGCATGACAGAAAAGATGATTGGATGGCATCATGGACTCAGTGGGCATGAATCTGGGTAAATTCTGGGAGATAGTGAAGAAGAGGGAAGCCTGGTGTGCTGCAGTGCATGGGGTCGCAAAGAGTCAGACACGACTGAGTGACTGAACAAGGACGACAACAACAACATATTCAAGACTGGTAAAGGCTCTACACCCATCATCACAATCAAAACTTCAAAAACAACATTCAACAAATAGTATGAATTACCATTTGCTACCTTGCTGGGTGTGGCAGATAGGTTGTGAATGCAACTACTCTGCCCTCACTGTGCTTATAGTCTGATGGTGGAGACAGGCGATAAATCAATAAAATATAAACTGGGACGGGGTTAGGAAAGGAAAATATAAGCTACTATGAGAGAGAACTACAGGAATGACTCATAGTTTTCTTTGTATATTTTTTTGCTTTTTAATATTTTTTTGCGAACTTTTTATTTTGTATTTGGAAATAGCCAATTAGCAATGTTATGATAGTCTCAGGTGAGCAGTGAAGGGACTCAACCATACATATACATGTATCCATTCTGCCCCAAACTCCCCTCCTATCCAAGCTGCTACTTACCATTGAGCAGAGTTCTAACTCAAGGTTTCCTTTGGGTTAAAACAGGATTTAAGAAGTAATAGCTTTCTCAAAAAAGAATGTTAATACACTACAGACAAGCATTGATAAAGGGAACATAAATGTATGAGACTGAGGTTTGTATTTATTAAATATATGTCAACATCTAGATTGTGCCGGGCACTTGCACAACAACACGAGGTGTTGATAAATCGAACTTGTCTCTACTTTTCTGTCCTAAAAAAGTGAGTGCAGAGTAAAGTAAAGAAGCTAGTCAGATCTGAAGGATGGTGAACTAGTCTCACCCTTTCTCTCCAACTTCAGATCCTATGTAAGTAATGTAAAAATAATGACCTATCAAATATGGTCTGCCAGAACTGGTACAGACATAGGGAATCCACTTAAGATATTAATTTCACATGGCTAGAGTGGAGGGCATCTTTCTAGAAACCACCCAACTCAGTGACCTTCCAACAACAAAAGCATGTTTCCCACTCTCCACTGGGCAGAAATTTGTTGATTCAAATGTAGCTGGTCCACTTTGTTTTTTCAAATTTTGGTTCATGATTCCAAGAAATGAACAACCCGTAATAAATTTACTCCAGTGGCAACACATCTCATGACCAGCTTTTCTACTTTGAATACCACAAGCAGACCTTTAATTTGTTGACACACAGCCCCTGGACATTCATGAAAACAAGATGTTCTCTTGCTGCTTTTTAAGTTAAACAGATTTAAGTCAGGGTCTCAGCTGAATTTCAAAAACAGATGTTCCATAGCAAAAGGGCTGAACTGACCCCAGCAATGAGAGGCTGTTTCACTTGAACTTGAATATTCTTTTGTTAGTAGGACAAGCGATCAAATCCTGGAACTGAAAACAGGCGCAACCCAAGGTTTACTACTGTCTCTATTCAATGACTGCCCTGTGGGTCTGGGAAGACTGGGTATCCGGGAATCTTGGTTTAGGGAATAAGTTGATGCCTGGGAGGTTTAGGTGCCTGGGTTTTGAAGGGGTTAGTGAGGAGGGATGGTCTTTCCCCCAGCCCCCCTCCCCACACCCGCCAAAGCGACCATCCTGTTTCCCTGACCACCTCAGAGGCCCTGCATGGACTGACTCCACTGTACCCACCACCTCTCCTGACCCCACAGTCAGGCCACTTCCTTAGTCCTGCAACAATCCAGCTAATATTTTTGCCTCTGGGCCTTTGTCCCTGTTTCCTCTCTTCTGTAACCTGCAGTCCCCTCCATTCCTTCTGCAAATCCCATATATTTTTCTAGAGTGTAGCTCAGTCTTCTCTTTATTCCAGAAGCATCCTGTCTTTCAACTCTGTAGCATTGTTAGCACTGTTCTTTTGGATGGTCAATACTATACAGCTTTGTTATTCAAATGTGTTATAACCTCTCTTTCTCTTGAGCAAATGTGAAGCTGCTCAATGCCAGGGCCTGCGTCTCCTTTGATATCCCCTCACAGTGCTGGGTGTTTTGCTCTGCCTTTACAGATACATGAGAATGGTTGCTGAGCTGAACTAAATGAAAAACTTCTGGCCTAAAAATCCAAGTTCCAAAAATTCCACACCTCTGGCCGTTCGTACCCTTTGCGCTTTCTGGGGACCTTATAGAACTGTACTTGTCAGCTTCCTTGTGGGCAGCTGGGGCCAAGTGACTAGTTCTGGCCAATGAGTTGTGAGCAGAAGTATCCCGTCACTTCTGGGGCAGAGCATTTATTTGTTGATATGAGATCCTTCAGGGTATTTTTTCTCTCTGCCCTGGGGTCCCCAAGTAAGGATGGCAGTGATGTGGACCAGAGACTCCTGCCTATCCAGGGTTAGAGAGAAAGCATGAGTGAGCAGCCTTTGTGTTGAAGTCACTAAGATTTTGAGTGGTCCCCAACCCCAGCATAACCTAGCTCGCCGTGACTGACATAGCCATGGTTAAGTTAGTCCATGACAAAAATGATCTTGTGATATTAGGCACTGCTTCATGAAGATATTTATTCAACTTACTGATTTTCTGTTTCTGTTCTATGGCTTCTAACATAGAAATAGGAATGGGTAAGCTAATCAGGTAAGGCTTCAGGGAGTGGAAATGGCTCACTGGCCCCATCTGCCTACTCCAATGAGTCATAAAACTGCTGCTAACTGCAGGAGTGCTCACATGTGACGTGTTCATTCACTTACACCAGGAATGACAAACTCAAATGCTTCTAAGGACCCAAAAGGTAAATACTTGGGGAGTGGTGGCCTGTGGGGAAATGGAGAATGAATGCATCCCTAAAAAAATTCAAAATCAAAATTTCAAGAAAACCATGCTGGGCAAAGGAAGCCCACTTGCAGGTCAGTGTGGACCTCAGGTTGCTTGTTAGTAATCCCTAATTTATACAATCATTCTTTAATGGCTCTCATGTGCCAGACTAGGCACTGTGAGGAGTTAAAGGGTAAACTTATGTGAATTCATCTATTAGCCTTCATTCTAGATGGAGAAGTTTATTTATTTAGTCAATGGTTGTATAGCATGTGCTATGTACCCAGTACAGTTCTAAGAACTTTATAAGTATCTTTGTAACAATCTTTATTGAGTCCATTTTACAGATGGAAAGACTAAGGCTCAGAGAAGGTGTGTCATTTGCCCAAGGTCACAGTTCAGTTCAGTTCAGTCGCTCAGTCGTGTCCGACTCTTTGAAACCCCATGAATCACAGCACGCCAGGACTCCCTGTCCATCACCAACTCCCAGAGTTCACCCAAACTCATGTCCATCGAGTTGGTGATGCCATCCAGCCATCTCATCCTCTGTCATCCCCTTCTCCTCCTGCCCCCAATCCCTCCCAGCATCAGGGTCTTTTCCAATGAGTCAACTCTTTGCATGAGGTGCCCAAAGTATTGGAGTTTCAGCCTCAGCATCAGTCCTTCCAATGAACACCCAGGACTGATCTCCTTTAGAATGGACTGGTGGATCTCCTTGCAGTCCATGGGACTCTCAAGAGTCTTCTCCAACACCACAGTTCAAAAGCATCAATTCTTCGGTGCTCAGCTTTCTTCACAGTCCAACTCTCACATCCATACATGACCACTGGAAAAACCATAGCCTTGACTAGATGGACCTTTGTTGGCAAAGTAATGTCTCTGCTTTTTCATATGCTATCTAGGTTGGTCATAACTTTCCTTCTAAGGAGTAAGCGTCTTTTAGTTTCATGGCTGCAATCACCATCTGCAGTGATTTTGGAGCCCAAAAATGGTCAGAGTTAGCAAATATTAGAGCCAGGATTTACATCCAGGCAGCCTAGCCCTTAGAGTCTGTGCTTTGTAAGACTATGCTACTTCTCACAAGAAGCAATACAAGGTAGCTTATGGCAAGAACCTCATTGATGAAAAGACCATGTAATTGCGTAAAGGATCCATACTCAGCTACAAACAACCCTGTCTAGAATTTGTTTCCTGTTGGAAGGATTTGGCTTGCTTGATGTTAGGAGGAGTCCATATTTGATGTTTATCAATGAAATGAAAATGAATCTTGTTGATGTTCATTTGGGCTTTGGCAAACTAATTTATTATTTCATTTAAGTGGGGTTCACTTTAGAAAATAAGCTGAATTCATCCTAAAGTCTTTAAAAAGTAAAACACACTTTGACTATTTCTTTTTGCTTTTTCATTTAATTAATTTCAGACAGGAAGCAAAATCTTCTAAGATTATCTGTTAGTGTCTGTCTTAAGACAGATTTTGTGGGACCCGAAAATTATCTGGGAGTCCTTTAAGAAAGAGAATACAATGTTAAACATAAAAACTTAGGCAGGGGTGTGACAGACATCTGTTCAAATGAGGGGCTCTGTGGCTTAACACACCACTGCTTTCACAGTGAATCACTCTGGGTCTCTCACCTTCGATTCTTTGAGCATTCCAATAAAAAAATGACAAACTCTTACTTTGCTCTTAATTGAATGACAAACCCTTACTTTGCTCTTAATTTTCAATTATTTTGATACTACAGTTATGTCTGTCCCTAAAAAATTCTTCTTGAAAGCAGAATTTAGGAAATAAAGAAGGCAGGGGACAATTAAGCATCATTCTTCAAAGCAATTTTCAGAAAAGTAGAATTCGAGATATAACCAGTGCTCTGCAGTGTTTTGCCTGTAAACCACATAATTAAGAATGATAGGTAAATGAGACAGCAGAGATATATAAAATATTATGACTCTTTGTTAAGATAAGGCCAATTAAATAAAAGAACCAGAAATCACAATTTATGTCAATGAGTGTATTATTGGAGTCACTAGATTTTTCTACTGCATTCAATAAAAAAAGTCCATTTTATAGGAAGAATGAAGGAACACTAGAATTGTTAATGTAGCCCAGACCTAATATAGCACCGGCTAGAGAAGTTCCAATTCAGTATATAGCTGTGGAGTGAATACATTAATGAGTGACTGAATATGTATGTTTGAAGAGCAAGAAAAGGACAGACGGTGCTAACAGTGGTCGCAAGCCTCCCCCACCAACACTGACTTATAACTGCATCTTTTAGTTCTAATCCATTAGCCAGCAAGCTGGGGGAGGCAGTAGATATGTCCCCAGAGTCCCTCATGATAACAAATGTCTTTATGTTTATACATCTTGAGAGTCTGTGATGGAGTCAGATTCACAGTCATGGGTATAATATACTTATGGGAGGAATCTTTTGAAGAACTTGAAGAAAGTGCTTTCAGAAGAGCGCCTTCCTTCAGGTCTGACAGATGTTTGTATTCACGCCCTCTCTGCATTCTCTGAATATGATAAACACACTTCTCTCCAAACTCAGGATGCCCCGTTCCACAGTATGTCGTTCTTGGTCATTAAATAATAGGACTTGATATTAATGTTGGCTGTCTCCATCCCTCTTTAACAAAGTGTTTTCAGCCAAAGATATTAAACTAGTCAGCCTCTCTTTTCCCCTGTCAGAGAAACAGCCAGCCTCCTGAAATCACAGCTCATTTATACCATGTTGGCGTGAATATTCAGACTCCATTTGTCTCCAGCTCTTAAAGACTGGTGTTAGAGTGAATGATAGACATTTTGTTTTGAATTAGCAAAAAGGAGGAGAAAAAAAAAAAACCCAAGTAATAAGTTTGGCCTTAAAATATCTGTTTCAGGGAATGCAGCTCTGCTTTTTCCTCCAGTAAAAGTCGATTAAAAAAAAAAATCTAGATTTAATTTGGCATTAAGTTGGACCTGATACAGAAAATAGTAGGAAGGAAAATGTCTTAGTCTTCCCTCCCCACCACCCCCCAGATTGAGCCTTTAAACCCTACTGGAGGACTGTTCCATGGACTAGTGCAAGATGTTTGCAGCTTTGTTTTGTTGAACATCCCAAAGCAAACTTTGGAAGTAGTTGAGTCTGTGTCCTTGAACTGTACAAATCCTGTCACAGTTGGAACCTCAGACTTCTGATAGTTTTGTTTGAAAGCTAAATAGCAGGATCATTCTTTTTTTTTTTTTCCTCTTTATGGCATACTCACTCATGTTTTTTGGAACAGAAGTCTGGAAAGGAGTTCTAGGCAAGAGCTCCTGGCACCATTGTTTTTCTCCCTGCTATCTGTGCCTTGATCTTGGTTTGCCCACCCTGACAAAACCTCTTTCCATCAACAGCCATGCTGGGTAGGAATGTGTGCTTAATGGAGGTGCCTCCTAAGGCCAGGTCAATTCCCTGGCCAGGGAAACACCACCACTCGGCCAAAGTTACAAAATCTGCACGTGGTGATGCTGGAATGTCCTGTCACCTTCCTTATCATGAAAGTTTCAAGAACTGGGAAGACCTGAGAACTCATGCTCCTTGAGTCCTCTTGATTCCTAAGCAAACTTGGGCGTCGTTCTGCAGCTACTACCAGAAATCTGTAGAAAAGACTTTTAGTGCAAAAGTGATCCCTTCAGATTCTGCTGTAACAAGTATAGACACACTTGAACTAAACAGGAAGCTGAATATTGTGTCAACAGTGTCCAGAGAGGCTTGTTCTGCAAAACTCAAGAGAAGATACAGGGAAAAAAACTTTCTCTTTCCATACCATCTGGAGCTTCAACTGACTCTAAAAATACTGGCCCACAGTGGTCATACAAACTCCCATTTATGCTGTTCTAAAACAAGGCAAAGCCTGCCAGGTGCTTACAACTTATACATGCTCATAGGAAAAGTATCTTTCTTTTCATATCCTATAGTATAGTGAAGTTGCTCAGTCGTGTCCAACTCTTTGCAACCCCGTGGACTGTAGCCTACCAGGCTTCTCCGTCCATGGGATTCTCCAGGCAAGAATACTGGAGTGGGTTACCATTTCCTTCTCCAGGGGCTCTTCCCGACCCAGGGATCAATCCCGGGTCTCCCGCATTGGAGGCAGACGCTTTAACCTCTGAGCCAGCAGGGAAGCCCAAATCCTATAGCTGACTGAAATGAATGAAATCCAGTGTGGAGGCACCTCTGCTGGCTACTGGCCACCATTCATTTGGAATACCCGACCTAGGCCATGCAAGGATTGCAGAGCTGTTTTCTCTTGACTTCAGAATTTCTCCCTGCTCATTTTATACAAATAGCAATTAATGTAAAATCCACTGACACAGGTGTGATTAGCACTTTAGGTCACGGAGTGAAAAGGGCATCTTTTTCCTGGCAACTTGAAGAATACCAAGAGGAAAGTATGGAAGTGGGGGATGCTTGAAGAAATCTGGTATCTCAAAGTTTATTTTTAAGAAATGGAAGGGGGTATGTAGAGAAGGAGGACATTTACAAACCTCTGACAGTCTCTCCTGCTAATAATCAGACAATCCAAAGAAAGATCATGGGTTTCTGCTAGAGAAAGAGAACCAATGGAGAAAGGGGAGGGGGGTGGGCACAGAGAAGCAAGGAAAAGAAATGACACTTTAGAAAATAACAGAGAAATGAATGAATAGTTTTCCTCCTTTTGTTTGTATCACACTAAGCAGGAAAAAAGTGGGAAATTCAGGGCTGGGGTGAAGGTGGCCCAATTAGAAATCACTTTTGATGGTGAGACCCAGAGAGGAGAAGCTTGCTATGGCCACCATGACTCAGGGCCTGGTCCGCTCATGCTTCATTAGCCCCATTCTGTCCTGCGCATGAAACATGAAAATATCACTAAAACCTCCTTGAAGGCATAGGAAGTGTGGGGAGACCAATGGACTATGGAAGGGGTTCAGTGCAAAGGAGGTACATTCCCCTCAACTGAGTCCTTTACTGACTGTCTGGACAAGACGATGTTCCACGGCAGAGGAGTCCCAGCCGCCTGACCTTCTGTCTCTTTGGACACTGAGGAGTCTAATTCTGGACCTCCCCTACTGTCCAGTCTGATCAGCTCTGATTGTGACGGAGGAAATGGTCCTAAAGGGAAGTGCTGATGTAGGATAGCCCTGGGCAAGCAGCTGGGGAGTCAAACACATGCTTGTGGTGGAGTTGGCTAGAGAGGAGCAAGCTCGGGTAGAGAAAGCTCCTCAGGAATGGTTTGGGGCAAAGCCCTAAAGGAGAGGACAGAAGAAGGTATAAAATAGGACCAAAGGAATAAGTGAAGAGAGAAATAGACATCCACAGTTGCTAATACACATGTTCTTACATTAGAAATGCCATTTAGATTTCTTCCTCCTGTTATTCACCAGGAAAACTTTCTACATGCAGTTTCTCGTGGCATTGTTAAACCGCTGCTCCTCTCCCTCTGCAATCTTTCTGGGTGGCCTCATAATTCCTATGTGTAGGTTATGATTATGAAAATTTCTATCTCTAGTTATTACCTGGGCTTCAGACGTGCATAGCCCTTGTATTCTAGACACACACCCTTGGATGTCGCACAGGCCCTTAAACTCAGCAGGTCTCAGTCTAAACTCACTGTCCTTCCCTCTTGGCTCCCAAAAGAGTGTTCTCAGTATCTGGGGCAGGTCCATATTATTTACTCTTTGAGGAGCAAGGTAAGTCTCCTGCCATCAGTTAATCATATATATATATATATATTTTTTTTTTTTTTTTCAGTCTCTCTCTCCAGCTTTGACTTATTTCCACTTTTTGGAAGTCAGGAGACAGGCAGCAAGTATGGAGAAAGCACCACTAATAATCATTATTTGGAGGTAGTCTTAAAGCAAATTACAGGTTCAGAGACTTGTATCTTACCTCTCCATTCATTTATTCATTTAATAAGTACTATTGAATGCTCACTATTTACAAAGCCTCCTCTAGTGCTATGAAAGATGTAAAAGGCACACTTTTCAGCTTCAAAAATTATGTAATGAAACAGGGAAGTGAGAGATGTATACAAAGGACTGCAACATACTGCAGGAAAACTAGATATTCTAAGAGTGATGTAAATGCTAAGGTAGTTCAGGAGAGGAGACTCAGAGAGCCGTCCATACGCAACAAACTAAAAATCAGCATATAGGGGGAAAAAAAGATCAGATATTAAAGACTGAGTTGTGTTCCCACAAATTCATATGTTGAAATTTTAGCTCCGAATAACTTAGAATATAAACAACTTTGGAGATCTGGTCATTAAAGAGGTAATTAAGTTAAGATGAAATCTTTAGAGCAGGTATTAGTCTGATATGCCTGTGCCCCTTCTAAGAAGAGGAAATGTTGGACACAGAGAGAGCACTCCAAACATGTGCTGGCAGTGGGGTGCTAGTGAAGACACAGGAGAAGAGGGCCATCTGCAAGCCAAGGAGAGAGGCCTTCGAAGAAAACAAACCTGTCGCCTCCTTCACCTTGAACTTCCAGCCTTCATAACTGTGAGAAAATAAATCTCTGCTATGTAAGCCATCCAGTCTGCGGTATTTTGCTCTAGCAGCCACAGAAAACCACTTCTCCCTACCGGTGCCAGCCTTGGAAAAATTGTGAATGAGTGAAGTTTCCTTTAGCTTCTCCATCCTCTACCTCCTGAAAGCTCCTCTTGCTGCTCCCCAGGTAGACTGTCTACTGGTAGAAGTTCTTCCAGGTGAGGAGGATTTGCTGAGAGTGAAGGGTACTTCCTTCTGAAATCATTGTTTGCTCAAAGGTGAGCTCCTTTACCCTGAAGACTGACTCATCATCTCTCTATTCCCTCAAGTCAGCAACATTCTTGGGAAGTGAGAACTGCATTATTGATTGGGGACTGTTTTGCTTAATATACTATAGATGCAGGGAAAAAAATTAAAAATAAAGCAAAAAAAATAATACTACAAAACAGGTAAACAATTCTTTCAAACTTGTTAGATTACTTGGTAAATAAACTATGAAGGACATAGCAGAACCCTTGGTTTCTCACAATGCATCTTTAGGTGCAAGAATTTAGACAATCAGGCAGAAAGGCTATGTAATTGCTAAGATCAGAGCCCTCCCCACCAACAAAACCACATAAACTCTACTCACAGGTAAGCAGTCAAATGTCTGCTCGTGAACCTCTGGTTGATTACCAATCTCTATGAATTCGGCTGGATGATCTTCAACTTTTCAATGATTACCTGGCATAAAAGGATGGAAACATAGTGGAGTGAATTTTAGTTAATGTCGAACTATTCCAAATATTTAAGATACAATTTCTTTCTCAGGTACTGATGTTGGTTAGGACCATTAAAGGGAAATAAAGCACAGATATAAATAGATATTGCATTTGCATTTTAAAGAAAATTAATACAATTATTACAGAGTCAGTCCCTAAATTCTTCTAAATAATAGAGGGGAGAGATGGTTTGTACAAAGCAGGGAGCACTACCAATGCCAAAAATCAAAGACCAAAGGCATTGGAATATAGTCAGGGACACGGCCTTTTCTAAGTTCACCTTCAAAACCTTCTAAACCTCAGACTCTCAAAGTCTTTTTGGACCGTTTGCTTTGCCCAAAGTCTTCTGCTATTGATGGTTAGGAGCTTGGTTAATAGGTAAAAGAGGAGGGTCCAGAAGAATACAAATAATGATAGAATGCACTAGGAGATAATCTAGAGGTAACTCTCTTATACTTGAAACACAGCAACAAATATTAAATATTAGACCAAAGAAATAATGAACTGCAACAGCAAATCACCATTGCATCCCTAACCTGCCCCAACATGATGCAGCGAGGATGCTGTGGGTATGAGTGTGGGAAGTGCAGCTCTGGGTTTTAACGTTTGCCTTTTCTGGCAGAATAATGGGGCCCACATGGACCTTAAGGACACACCCTGCCTTCCCCCACCCCATTCTTTGGTTTTTTGCATTGGAAAAAATTAGAAGTTCTTGGAGTTTAGGGACTGGCTTGGAATCACACTGCTGGGAATCAATCTTAGATTCCTAGATTCTCATTTCAGATTTCAAAGGTAAAATGCAAACCAAACAAAAACCTGCCTAGCATGGTATCAATGGTTTGTATCCATCTCAGGAAGGCTGGTTTGCAAACTAAGGATGGGGAACCCTGAGGGTCTTGTAAATTGTTTAGCAGGGCCAGGTGTTATTTCTTATTCCATTTCTTTATTCCTGAGCAGTCACTCAGGCTACCTTCAGCTCCCCTCCCTCAACCTCAACATCTCCTCCTATTTGTCCAAAATGCACACTTCAACTGTTGTATTGTCGTACATCTACAGTACCTTGCTCAGGATTCTGGAGATGTGGGCATTGATCTTAAGGAGCCTAATATCTAGCTGGAGTGACAAAAGATATAATTATCCTTCTAGGTTACAATGCCAGAACGTGGTAAGAGCTCCAAATCCCATTTAAATTCCTTTCCTTCTACTGTGGGCCTCATATTGGAGGACTTTCTCATAAAACTGCAGAAAAGGGGGACAAGAAAATCTGTGAGACATCTGCTAGCTGGAGAAGTTGCTCAAGCCTGGCTTACAGTCTAGTTCCCTGCAGCTCCTAGGCTTCTGCCAGCATGCAGCAGGGCATCAAGAAATTTTGTTGAGTGAGTGAACAAAACCTATGAGTTAGAGGAGGGTGATGAACTCCTCAAAACTGTAGGCCAGATTTTGTGTATTAACTTTCATTCATTTCTGAAAGTAGTCTCTGCTCCCTTTTTCCCTCCCCCTCAAATTAAGAACCACTGCCTAAATGATTAGGATAACACAAGTACATGTGCGTTAAGTTGCTTCAGTCATGTCCAACTCCTTGAAATCCCATGGACTGTAGCCCTCCAGGCTCTTCTGTCCAATGGATATTCCAGGCAAGAATACTGGAGTGGGTTGCCATGCCCTCTTCCAGGGGATCTTCCCTACCCAGGGATCGAACCCACGGCTCTTATGTCTCGAGCATTGGCAGTGGGGTTCTTTACCATTAACACCACCTGGGAAGCCCTGGCATAGCACGAGAGGATAGAGTTTAGACGAGAACAAATCCCATGAGTAAATTTAAAAATAAATAAGGATTGAGTGCCTAGTCCCCATGCTGCCACATCCAGACCTACTGCATCTATTCCCTGGCCTTCCTTTCATCATCTCTAGAATGCAGGGAAGGCATGATCCCTGACCCTCCTAACTTCAGGGCAGCTTCAAGGGCCTAAGAGTTAGTTGATGGTCTTGACCTTGGCTGTACACTACAATCACTCAAGGAGCTCTGAAAAAATGACTCAACCCAGGGACCCTCCTTTGATCAACCTAACAAGGATTTGGGGGGTTAGGCCCCAGGCATATGTGTTTCTCAACTGTCCCCAGTGAGTCTAAAGTGCTGGCAGGTTGCAAGTCACTGAGATAAAGACTCAGACTTCTTTTCCAAGTCATTGACCCCTGTCCACATGTAGGGTGCAGGTGGGAGAGACTCCCCTCCAGGTCCTGCTCCTCTGTATGTGCCAGGAACATATCTGAGATTTGCCAGTGAAGAAACAGCCATTGAACCTGGCTTCATGGCACTTATGGTACACTGTCCCCCTAGAATCGAGGTTCTCAGACTGGCTGCATATCAAAATCTTCTGGGAGAGCTTTTTCAAGAAAATATGACATGGGAAATTCCAGAGAGGTGTCCAGAAATTTGCACATTACAAGAAGTTCCTTACATTCAGATGCTGATGCAGATTATAGTACTCACTCCACATGTTGCTCTTGCTATTGTTTAATTGCTAAACCACGTCTGACTCTTGGCTACCCTGTGGACTGGAGCCCTCAGGGTTTCCCAGGCAAGAATACTGGAGTGGGTTGCCATTTCCTTCTCCAGGGATCTTCCCCACCCAGGGATTGAACCCAGGTCTCCTGCAGTGGCAGGGGGATTCTTTACCACTGAGCTACCTGCGAAGTCCACCCCTTCCACATAGGCCTCTCATTCTTGACCCTCAGGCTTCATAGAAGGAACAGAGGACTAGAAGAAATCAGGGAGTTACTTACCTAATGAATGAATCAAGAGATTTAAACTTATAGGGAAAAAAAATCCTCAGTACCTTCCCCCAAATCCTCTGGCAGGGTCACTACTTAATTGCTTAGTTTCCTTTTCCCTGGTCCCAATTCCCTCGGTATTTTTATTTTTAAAATTGGGAACAAATAAAGAAAAATATAAAGAAATTGGGGATCTGGGGAAATGTTTCTTTTTTGGTCTGTCCAGTGTTCTTGCCTGGAGAATCCCAGGGATGGGGGAGCCTGGTGGGCTGCCGTCTCTGGGGTCGCACAGAATCGGACATGACTGAAGCAACTTAGCAGCAGCAGCAGCAGCAGCAGAGTCTATGTATATGTTAATGAACCATCTTGTTAGCGAGACAAAGATAGAAAGACTTTTGAGAGAAACCATAAGGTGAATAGCAGAGTGACTAAACACAGAGTTTGTCTTCACATATACTTTTTATTTTCAGATTGAGGACGGAAGGGCCAGAAAGTTGATGAAGCTCTCACTTCCTGTTTCAAGACCATTTTCAACTGTCCGCTACCTTGCAACTTCAGTTACTTGCCTGGGTGAACCATTATTCGCTGGCTCCCTTTAAGCTTTCCGTTCGGTGCCCAGCATATAGAGACGGACTGACTTGGCTCAGAGGCAGCTGCTGAAATTCTCTGCAGGCAAAGCTAAGTCTAGACCGGACATGGTAAGGAAGGGAACGACCGGAGATGAAGAGAGAGGGGCCGGAAGAGCGAACTGGGCGGCGTGAGGCAAATGAGCCCCGCTGCCTCGGTCCAGTCGCCTTCCCAGCCAGTGGCAAACGGCCAGGTGCTATTTATTGCTCCTTTGATTGCACTGTCTGCTCAGGCATGTGGGGAAATTGGGGTTTTATACGAAAGCATTCATTATGGGAGAATCAAGGTGTAATAAAAAGAAAGGAGGAATTTCTCTCCTTTCAATCAGCTTTCTAGTCTTCTAAGGGGAGTGATTTTCTTAAAACCCTCAGGAAACCTCTAGGTAAAGCCATTCAGTAGCATGAGGAGCAGGACCTAGCACCTTGCTAGGTTACGCAAATGGAAAAATACTGACAGTACATACTTGCAAAAAGTGGTTATGCTTCTCCTTTAAAATTCCTATCACAAGTCTTAACAGAAAGATGCCGTTTTCCAAAAGGATACCAAGAGGTCGGATAAAGGAGAGTATCTCAAATGATAACTTATTATAACAGGCAGTTATCGAAAAGGTTCAATTAGAGATCCTTTGTAAAGAAGAATAACTTCATGGAGTCAACAAGAAGAACTGGGTTTTCATTAATTTATATATTGCCCTGTGGAGTTGAGTTAGGATCCTTTGATTTCAACATTAATATTTATATTAAAAAATCCCCCATGACAATTTTGTAATACACTCAGCTCTCCTCATGGAGATTCTGATAACTACTGTGTGTTAAGGGTTTTTGGTGCCAGGCCCTGGGCTAAGCTCCTTTCATATATCTCACTTATCATTATAACAACCTAATGAGATACATGTTCTTAACATAGGAGAAGCCCTGAGAAATTTGTTGTGTTTGACACATTGACCCAAATTCACCCAGCTAGTAAGTAATGAAGCCAGTATTCAAATCTGGGGGCAGACTCAGCCTGACAGGTGTAGGACAAGGATACACGCCCACATTCATTTACAGATTGAGTGAGTTCTCTAAGCCAGGACGGCACACACAGTGAGGAACGAGGACTCTGCTCTCATGGAAGTTATATTCTGGTGGAGCAGATAGCACGCATATTTCCAATAGTGAGTAAATAAAAGAGCCTAATGTGATAGAGGGTCACTGAATGCTGGGTGGTGCTCGATGGTCTCTCTGAAGAGGAGATACCTAGGCTGAAAATATATTTCTAGTTTAAGGAGTCACTCATGTGAAGAGTGTTTCTGGAAGAGCCTTTGAGAATCCTGGTGGGAGGTAGAGGGTTTTATGAGATGACTGTGTGTTCTGTGATCAGGAAACTCTTCCAAGTTGTTCAGTCCATATGGGATTCGGGCTTAACTGTCCATTAGCAGAATATACAATGCTGAAAGATGTGCTGAACAAAAAGGGACTTCCAAAAAAAAAAAAAAAATGATTGTCAGAGTACCACCTTTGCCAGAAAGCATGAGGATGGCAGAGGTGCTGGTCGTCTGTCTCCAGCCATCGGGGAGCATGCCAGCGATGCACTTGGTTACCTGGGCATCCAATGCCCAGGACAATAGATGTCCCCCTGCACTCCTGTTAACTTGGTAAACTTGAAGAGAGCTGTCTTTTGTGGGTTTCCATGAGCTCCTTTCGGTCTTGTGCATTGGAGAATAAGGCAGAATATTTTTTAATAATAAAAGAATGAAACACTACAGGATATAATCCTTGGAATGGGAAAGGAATGGTAAGAAGCTATTTCAGACTTAGTTGGCAGGAAGTCACATAATTTGTGGGAATGGAAATTAAAATAAAATATTTAAAAATAGATCTATGGGTTTTAGTCAAAATGCGCCAGTAACAATAAAACATTAATAATTGTCTCTTGTGAATTGTCTCTGTTTTACATTTATAGTTGAATATGGGACCTAGGAGTATTTTGGAAGAGAAGAAATATGTGATCTCAGGGAATTTGGGTCACTTAAGTAAATACTAATGAGTGAGTTGACCTTGACCAAGTTATTGAAGTACTCTTGGCCCCTCAATTCTTTCATCTGTAACATGAAGCATTTGGAATAGATTTTTAAAGATCTCTCCAATTCAGAGGGTTTTTGTATAATTCTATGGTTTTTTAAGGAAAAAATATATAATGTGTATGTCTCAGTATCTATGAATGACCTTGTTATGGCTGGGAATAAAACAAGTTCAATCAAGTTCAGCATCGAAGGGGGTTCCCAGAGAAAAGAACTGCTTTTCAGGGACCACCTACACCACCCCTTCTCCATTATTTCTAAAAGATAAATGTATCTTACAGTTCTTGGAGAATCTATTGAACACCCACTATGTGCAAGGCACTTGATATTTGTTATCTAATTAACCTTCAAAAGAAAACCGAAAATAGTTGTTTTAGTATCTTATTTCAAAGTAAGGATACAGATTCAGATTCATTGTTACATAGTTAACATGTATCAGAGTTGAAATTGCATCCCAGACTTGTTCAACTTCAAAGCTCTTTCTAGGACTGAACACTTGGAGTGGAAAGGACAAGAGTAAATAAGAGAATAAGAAACAATGTTTCTGAAAAGCATAGCAGAGTTTTTGCAGTATTATGGCACTGAGTAGGAAAAACTCAAAAGTACAAGAAGGAAGAACTACTTTGGAGTTGATATATCTATTTCTTAATTGTGATAGAAGTTACACAACTATCTGTATTTGTCAAAACTTATAGAACTGTACACTAAAAGGAGTAAAATTTTACCATATATTAATTATACTTTGATTAAAAAATGCAAGCAAGAAAAAAAAAAGAGGAAAGGGTCTTGGGATATAGTCTCAGACCTTTGGAGAGTTCATCTGTGGAGAAGGGGCAAACTAGAAGTCAAGGGAATCATAGGAAATGGCAGGTGAATTTCAAATTCAACTAAAGGGAATTTCCCCAATTGTATCAAACCACAAGAAGATAAAGTAACTCAGTCTGGAGGAAAGTAACATCACCTAGTACCTCAATTGGATACCCATATGGAAGAAAAGAAAAGAAAATCTTGGCTTTTATTTAATATCATATATCTATCATACACCCCCTCCTCCAATTCCAGATTCATTATAGATCTAAATGTGAAAACTTACACATTAAAGCTCTCAGAAAAGAGAAGATACCTCCATGATCTTGGGACAGGCAAAGATTTTGTAAATAGGGTATATAAATTATTAACCATAAAAGAATAAAATTGATAAACTGTACTGCATCAAAATTAAGAACCATAAAGAGAGTGAAAGGCAAACCACAGATTTAGAAAATGTATGTTAGCAAAACTTACATCTGACAAAGGATTTGTTTTTAAATATTCAAAGAATTCCCAAAAATCAATAAAAAAATATGACTCTATAAAAAATAAGTAAAGACTCTAATGGGTACTTCACAGAAAGAGGATATTGAAATGGCAATAAACATATGAAAAGTGATCAATTTCATTGATCATTAGAAAATTCTAATTCAAATTACACACTACTAGAATAGCTAAAATTGAAAAGACTGACAATTCAAAGTTTTGATGAGCAACTGTAACTCTCATGCACTGCTGTGGGAATGTCAGTTGGAATAATCACTGAGGTAAAATATTCTGCAGTATCTGCTAAAGCTGAATATTGGTCTAACTGGTGACCCAGAAAGCTTACTCCTATGTATATAGATGACAAAGATCCATGAGTATATTCATCAGAAAACATGAACTAGAATGCTCAGACCAGCACTACTCAAAACCCACAAAGTGGAAATTACCTCAGTGTCTATCAATAGTAATATGGATAAACTGTGGTTGGCAAACAACAAAATACGGTGTTGCAAATTAGAATAATATAATTATCACTCCCGTAATGAATTTCAGAAACATAATTTTAAATAACAGAGATTGGACACCCCCTCCCCCAAATTCTATAGGATTACATTACTATAAAATTCAACAAAAACAAACAAATAAAACAAAGAAAACTGTCACTAGGTGTCAGAAGTCAAAATGACGGTTATCCTGGGGCAGTGGGGGAGGGGAGGGGAGGAGGCCTGACTGTGGAAGCGGGCACGAGGGGTCCTGGGGTGCTAAGTAACGTTCTGTTACTTGATCTGGGTGCTGACTACATCGCTTTGCTCATTCTGTGAAAACGAACCATGCTGTATAGTTATGATTTGTGTGCTTTTCTGTATGCTACACATCAATAAAAAGAGTATTTTAATAACATGTGAATAGAAAAAGATGAAGCCTCAATCTGGAAAGATGACAACTAAAGGGAATTTATGAGCTCAAAATATATACAATTATGAAAATTTAATATTCCCAGTCATATATTACTATATGTTAGAGCAGGAAAATAAAAAGAAAGACAAACACTGAGAGAAAACAAAAAAGGAATACAAATGAATGTACTCTGTAGGGGGAAAGTCGCAGTCGGGAAGGCTGGGATCAATTTGGCCAGTTATTTCTAAATTAAAAGTCAACACTGGATTATTTACCAATGACTTAGTGAACTTTCCACATATATATTTTGGCTTACTATATCTTAGAAGGGAAATATTGAATGTTTTTGCAAGTGGCCCATACCAAAGCAATTCAAATACAGGGACTACTTATCATCTTAAGATGCTCTAAAACCTCGCAGTGCATTCAGACCCTTGCTCACTAACCGCGGTGTCTCCTCTTCACTTTCCACCACTGCTCTTCCCAAATCTATCTCCAGTGCTTTCAGTTCAGTTCGGTCGCTCAGTCGTGTCCGACTCTGCGACCCCGTGAATCGCAGCACAGCCAGGCCTCCCTGTCCATCACCAGCTTCCCGAGTTCACTCAGACTCCGTGTACCTTAAGTTCTTGCACAAAGTTTCCCCTTCAGTTGCTTCAACTGTTTGTTTCCATTTAAGTCTTTGCCTGTGTATCTTGAGTAACACTTGCCTATAATGTGCTTGTATTTCAGTGTAAATTTTTATGCCTGTGGGAGAATCTCTTGATTTTTGTAGGATGCATTTTTCATATTCTTATGAGATTATGCATATGGATATACAGAGCTATTTGTATAAACTAGTAGATAAGAGGGACAACATGTATCAACAGAATACTATGTTAGGAATTTAGCTACCAAGCAGACTAAATAAAGCAAGAGAGTAAGGAAATTGCTCTTATAATTCAAGAAAAAGTCAATTACCCAATGAAAGTAAAAATTGTCTTGGCATTCTGCAACAAACAGTTTCCCTGGATTGCTAACAAAGCTTTACAGTATTCAGTCGGGTTGGAAATGTCTTTCCCTTAAAAGCAGCATGGAATTGTGAAAGAAGACAGGCTGTGAGGTCTTAAGAGAGATATATGAGCTTAGGTATCAGTTACTTATTTTTCCTAGTGGTAAAGAAATTTGCCTGCCAGTGCAGGAGACATAAGAGATGTGGGTTCAATCCCTGGGTTGGGAAGATCCACTGGAAAAGGGGATGGCAGCCACCCACTCCAGTATCCTTGCCTGGAGAATTCCATGGACAGAGGAGCTTGGTGGGCTATAGTCCATAGGGTCACAGAGTTGGACACAACTTAAGCAACTTAGCATGCATGCACAGCAGAGTCTATTTTAAAATGAGGATAATAATAACTGCTTTGAAGGGCTTTTACTCATCTGTGCCTATGTAGTATTTTGTTAATGTTGCTATGGAGGCATTGCCACAGTGGGCTGTCATCTTATGTGCATGGGCTTCTTTTAATTTATTTTACAATTAGAAAATTAGAGTATAATTGCCTTACAGTGTTGTGGTAGTTTCTTCTGTGCAACAATGTAAAGCAACTATATGTACACATATATCCTCTTCCTCTTGAGCCTCCCTCCCACCTAGCTCTCATCCCACCCCTCTAGGTCATCACAGAGCATCAAGCTGAGCTCCCTTTGCTATACAGCTGCTTCCCACTTGCTATTAATAATTTGTTTTACAGGTGATAGTGTATGTATGAGCATGAGCATCTTGATGGCAAGGAATGGTCTTACTCATAATTCTATCCCAAGCATTTAGTAAATTCCATGACATATAATACTCTGTAAAAGTTCACTGGTGAGTGAGTGAGTGAATGAGATAACATATAAAGCGTCCATTACTGAATCTAGAATGCTATAGGCTCCCAATGAATATCACCCCTTTCTTTTCCTCCTCCTTTTGTTATTCTCTATCTGGAAAGAAGAATTAATCAACCCTTAGCTTATTTTTATTAGATGGCCAGGACTAGCCAAGGCAGCCAAGGAAGTTTTTCTGAATTCCCCTTCAAATTTCATGGGAAGCCAAAGATACAGCTTGTATTTTTGTTCACAGAGGAGCCAATTTTGTACAAGTATGAAGATGAAAAAAATTCTTATTTGAACAGAATAAGATCACATAATGGTACAAAAGAAGGGCTTTGATATTGTAAAATGGTTCCTATTTGCTGCAGTCTTTCCTCTTTTTTTCTTGGACAATTTTTGAATAGGAATAATCCATTATGTTATTTGCATTGGCCAAGATTTTTCAATTGTTAATAGAAGAATAAGGGTGAATTTTTAGAGGCAAGATAATTTCTGATCAGAGAAGCCTTAAGAATGTGTCCGTGGCAGGGTGAGGGTTAGATGTTTATTTTTAAGCTTTATGAAAAGTTCTCTACTTGTCTGAAGCAAGCAGGAAAGCGAAAGTAATTTATGGTATTATGAAATTTCTGAGCTTCTCATGGGAAAGTAGCTGACGTCAGTGTTTGATAAGCTTCCCGTGGCTACAAACATATGAGACATTAATTCCTAAGAAAAATGCAATCTTTCTCTTTACAGAATCATGGTGTGCCTGCACCTGGCATTTCGTTTAACAGCCTCCCATCAGGAAAAACCTAATGTAGATATTTTTAGAAGTCCAAAGATTGTGGACTTGGCATTGTTTTTGTCAGCATCATCTTCATAAACATCAGCATCACCACCACCATTATTATCATTATCAACAAGCACTGGTGTTTGTTTATATTATTTGTAAGGCACTCTTAAATAACGGGGCTCTCATGAGTAATATTAAATGGTACACTTAATTTTTACATACATTAAAATCTCCAAAGCATACAGTCTTTGTGGCACTCATCTGCCTATGTGGTTATTTGTGGTTTCTTTATTTTTCAATTGAGTATATTTTATTTATCAGGTATTACTTTATTTTTAAATAACAGTTTTATTAAGATATAGTTCACACACCACACAATTCATGTCAGAGAATTTATCTGTTTAAGTGTGTAAATCAATAGTTTTAATACATTCAGATTTGTGCAATCATCACCACAATCTTAGCCATCTCCCCACCCACCATAATATCCCCTATATCTTCCAGCCCTAAGCAACCACTAAACTATGTTTTGTTTCTATAAAGTCCTCTGTTGTGAACATTTCATGTGAATAGAACCATACAACATGTGGTCTTTCGTGATTGAGTTATTTCACTTGCCACAATGTTTTCAAGGTTCATCCATATGGTAGCATGTATCAGCATTTCATTCTTTTTTATGGCCAAATAATATTCCATTGTATGAATACATCACAATTTACTTATCCATTTTGTTTGTTGATGGATGTTTTGTTATTTGCTTCTTTTGCCTATTGTGAATAATGTTGGTATAAACATTTGTGTACAGGTTTTTGCACAGACATATGTTCTCATTTCTCTTGGGCATATACCTGGGAGTGGAATTGCAGGGTCATACGGTAATTCTATGTTCAATTGTTTGAGGGACTATAAGACATTTCTCCAAAGTGGCTGCCCCATTTGATATTCCTACCAGCAGGGCTCTGTTTTTCCAACATCCTTGCTATGCAAGGTGAATAACTTGTAAATATTTGCTGTGCAGTAAACTTCAGGCATATAGAATAAGTTGGATAATTGTAAGTTTAGTTACAATTCATTAAACCAAACCCAGTAGTTCCACTAGACTCTCAGTTTATTACAATCTCAGTACTCAGGACTTTTGGATATTCAGAAAGAAGCAGTGTGGTAATCAAAGCAATTGGATTATTTATTCAATTCAGTCAGCTCAGTGGAAAATTTGAGCCCACTTTATTGATTTTGTGAATCAATATTCTTGTTTCTATTATATAATATGTACTTTGTTTACAGTATTCTTAGAACTTTTACTAGTGTTCCTTTTACTACTGATTAAAATTCAAGGACTGTATATTACACATTTTTTGTATGGCTGGTTGCTCAAGATGAGCAAAGCCACAAAGCAAAATAACACTGAAAGTGGAATGAACCTGTTCCTCTTCTCTACGTTGTAATCAACTAGCACTGCCCACCTTTCTCCTCCACTCCAGGGCAAGACCTGATTCAGAGCCTTAGGCACAAAAGTCTGACCGGGAATGTAAACAGTGGTAGGACTGAGGGCTTAGAACCTAGAATCAATTTGTCCTACCCATGTAACAAAGACAAAACCATCAATGTGTGTAGCCTTGAAAAAAAAATTTGCTGGTTGATGTCATTCCTCAGCATTTAAAAATTCAGTCTCTGCATAATGTATTTGCACATTTAACTCAAAGAGTGGACAGTGAAGGCTGCAACCCCATGGATGAGATAGAGGGGCCTTTGCACCAGAAAATGGGTATAACATCATGCTCACTCTGTCTCTGTTCATCATCACCCCCCCAGTTATCAGTCTGTGATTGTCTTGGAAACTGTGAACATCAGCAAACACAGCAAAATAACAATGCACAGGGGACCATTTTGTGCACAGGGCCCTGGGAAGGGCCAGTGGAATTCCTCTGATCAGTTGCCTTTTGACTTTTTCCCATAGACCTTGTTTTTGCACTGAAATGTCTGGAATGCTTGGTAGGGATGAAGTGGTTGGTCACAAGGCAATTATGCTTCTATCATCAATGGGATCAGTCATTTGTGGACTGATTTCCAAGTGACTAGTGGTATCATCAATGGACTAAGAATACAAACAAAAGCAATTTTATAGTAAACAGAGCTGTCATATTCCTTTTCCCAAATGATTTTCATGTCAACCCTGGATATCAGTAAGATAAATATTATTGGAAACATTTTATAAACAGGACCTAGAGAGTCCTGGAGAAGTTAAATGGTTTGTCCAAGGCCTCTCAGCTAGTGGTGAGTAGATACGGGTCTCCAGATCTTTTCTCTTTGTAGAACACTACTCTGACTCTAGTTGGTTACTTAACAACCAATTTCATTCAGCAGGAGTTGGTTGTGTTTTATTTTAAGACAAATCGATCACTATATTTATTTTTAGGGGACAGATAAATCCATTTATTTGACTCCCAACTGGTATCATGGGATAAAAATTTTCAAAACAACAATCCTGAGAACTACTTCTTTGTTACCCTTACAATTTGCACTGTCTTTGCAGTAATGACATGGTGTGGGGAGTGCTACAATCGATAAATCCTTCAAGTAATCATCTTAACCTCAAAGTACCTGAACATCTAAATAGATCTGTCAAGGTACGGAGGCCCACCAGAGGTTTTCCACATGAATTCTCAATCACAGCATCACTGCCCGTGAAGTGTCATCAGAAATCTGAGGTTACATGTGATTTACTCTTCATTAAACCATTAGGAAAGAGTCAAGGTTATCTCTGTAAACCTGACTCTCACTCAGTTGCATTCTCGGAATCTTTCTTGGGTGGAAGAAAAGGCCTTCTTCTCTGTGTTCCTGAGAGTGAGACTTCGCTGTGAATATCATTCCTCACACATGACACAGGGAGAAAAATATCTCGAGATCTGCTCGCCTTCTATTCCTATATCATGACACAAAACATCAGCCCAGTTTGAGATTCTATTTCTAGTTATGAAATGGAAACTGCTAAGGATGAGGCAGAGACAGGCTGACAAGATCTCTGCCCTCACTGAGCTAATTCCCTAGTGAGAAAAGTAAAAATATTAAACTATTTTTCACTTTTTTGTTATTTTTTTTGGCTTGAGTTCTTGAAAAAAAAATTTGTGATTAAGAAGCCCTTAACATATGATCTACTTTCTTAATGTCTTCTTCTTTCTATATCCCCAGTGCTTTGTGGAGTTCTGAGTACATGTTAGTTTCTCAGTAAATATGTGTGATGTCTCTAGATGTTCCGACTTTTCTATTTCTAAATCTTGACTTATTATCCAGGGTCATTTTTTCTGGGACCAGATTCAAACTGGATACAAATAGGGCAATCAGAATCTCACTGAAGCCTGTTACTAACAATTTCGTTGGAAATTATATTAGATGGTTGATGGTTGTGTGGACAATACCTCAGCTTCAATCCTTTATAGCCACAAACTTAAACCCAGGCTGATCTCTTAAAAAAAAAAAAAAAATCTATGTGTGATTAAACAAATGGAGCATGGAGTGAAGATACAGATGGATCAATAAAACACATTTTCACATTAATACAATATTTCAAATTTAACATTCTATAGTAAATTTATCTCTAAAGAACAGCATTTTTTAAACAGCAGTGTCTTTATTCATATGCCAACAAAGATACCAAGAGAAGCCTCATCAGGGACAGCATTTATAGCTGAGTTCATTGAATTAAATGAAAAAGACAAATTAGTTCAATAAAATCTTTTGGGCAACTGCCACCACCAAATAATTTCATACTGGGTAGCTCTCTGTCTTTTGAAATGGCAATTCTGGCATTACAAAGGCACATAAAGACTGAATAGAGCTGACATGTATGTAAAACGTACCCTGCAGCTTTATAAAGAAAATGCACTTTTCAGAGACAACAATTCTTACATGTTTGGAACACAAAATAAGATTATGAGAAATCACTGCTAAGAATGAAAAATAAGTGATTGTGAATAATTCAGAACAACTAAGCTTGCATACAAATGCCATCCTAGAACTTTGGTTAGAATTACAAATACATTACACGAAATATACTAGAAATGTGAGAGGAAAACATTAAATTTAGCCAGGATTTAAATGGCATTGAGGCTGCATAGATACTTAAGCTACTCAGGTAGTGTTTTTTCCTCTCTCTCTCTCTGAGCCCTTTCATTTCCTGATGTATCTCAAAAGGAAAAGCTCAGAGACAAAAATAAAAATTGTCCTTATTATGTTTTTAGGCTATTTGAATCTGAAGGGGGCAAATCTAGGAGAGCAGGCACTTGATTATAAGTTCCTTGAGTGAGGAGTAACATTTTATCACTTTACATCCCCAAGGATGTAACTTGTGCAGTACTCATCAATTATTTATTGACAGACTGAAAGACTGATGCTTGTCAAGACTACTTTTATTTCTATTTTACTCTGTTGAAAAAGGTTTCAGATCATTAAATCTGTAAAGTCAGATGTATCTCTGAATGCTCTGTAGATATACATCTTATTATGGAGAATATGGGCTTTCCAGGTGTCTCAGTGGTAAAGAATCTGCCTGCCAATGCAGGAGATGCAGGTTCGATCCCTGGGTCAGGAAGATTCCCTGGAGAAGGAAATGGCAACCCACTCCAGTGTTTTAGCCTGGGAAATCCCATGGACAGAGGAGCCTGGCCTGGTTGGAGAATTTTGAGCATTACTGCCGTCCCCGCTTCGAATACCCTGGATCAGCCGGGGCAGGACCCCGGCACATTACTTTGCTAGTGTGTGAGATACGTGCAATTGTACAGTAGTTTGAACATTATTTGGCATTGCCTTTCTTTGGTAATGTAATAAAAACCGACCTTTTCCAGTCCTATGGCCACTGCTGAGTTTTCCAAATTTGTTGGCATATTGAGTGCAGCACTTTTACAGCATCATATTTTAGGATTTGAAATAGCTCAACTGGAATTTCATCACATCCACTAGCTTCCTCCTTGGAAGAAAAGCTATGACCAACCTAGACAGCTTATTAAAAAGCAGAGACATTACTTTGCCAACAAAGGTCCATCTAGTCAAAGCTATGGTTTTTCCAGGAGTCATGTATGGATATAAGAGTTGGACTATAAAGAAAGCTGAGTGCTGAAGAAATGATGCTTTTGAACTGTGGTGTTGGAGAAGACTTTCAAGAGTCCCTTGGACTGCAAGGAGCTCCAACCAGTCCATCCTAAAGGAAATCAGTCCTGAATATTCACTGGAAGGACTGATGCTGAAGCTGAAACTCCAATACTTTGGCCACCTGATGAGAAGAACTGACTCATTTGAAAAGACCCTGATGCTGGGAAAGATTGAAGGCGGGAAGAGAAGTGGACAACAGAGGATGAGATGGTTGGATGGCATCACCAATTCAATGGACATGAATTTGAGTAAACTCTGGGAGTTGGTAATGTACAGGGAGGCCTGGCATGCTGCAGTCCATGCAGTCCCCAAGAATCAGATATGACTGAGTGACTGAATTGAACTGAACTGAGGAGCCTGGTGGGTTACAGTCCATGGAGTCACAAAAGAGTCAGACATGACTTAGTGACTAAAAGACAACAACAAAAGGGAGAATATACAAATATAAATTTCACTCTAGAAAATTTAGAAAATATAGAAATATATGTAGAGAACAATTTTAAAGTCTCTTAATCCCTCCTACTCTGAGATTTAAAGTTTAAATATATTTCCTTCTGGTTCTCTTTACTAACACATACGATAGTATTTTAAAAACAAATTTAATATGTTATGTATTCATATTTTTCACCTACATATATTTTCCTACACCATTCTTTTAACTTAATTAACAATGTCATGGTTTACATAATCATTCCCCTATGACTGGGCATATATTTCAAGTTTGGGCTGTTATAAGTAATATTGTAATGGTCATTCTTATATATAAACCATAATCCCCAAATCTCAATCACTTTGTTTCTAATTGTTAAGTAATGTAGAGGGTGTAGTGATGCTCAAGGGATCAACTTGATCACATTTTCTTTATGTGAATTCTTGTTTTCAAATAACCAGCTGGAAAAGTTGGAACAATAATTGCAATGCCACCAAAATACTCACAGATGAGTTACAGCAAATAATATATTCATAGCAAGACAAAATTGAAAAGACCTCTAGTGTTATCCATGCACTGCCAAGATTGTAGAACAACTTCCCATTCCCAAAGTTGTTTTAAAGAACCTAATTTTGGGAGACTCCCTTGGTGGCCCAGTGGGCCAAGGCTTCATGTTCCCAATGCAGGGGGCCTGGGTTCAATCCTGGTCAGGGAACTAGATCCCACGTGCTGCAGCTAAGGACCCTGGATGCCACGGCAAAGGCCTGGTATGCCACAACCGAGGCCTGGCACAGCCAAAAACCAAACAAATACCTCATTTTCAAGACCGACCAGTTGAAGTCTTGGGAAATGAGATAATTCAAAAGCGTATTATAAGCAAAATACACACAAAAGTGTACTGTAAGCAAACACATTATAGGTAGGTACACACAGTCACACAGTGGGAGAAAGGAGAGGGAATAAGCCCTAGTAGTGAGGTAACCCATAGCATCATAGGAGGTGGTTTGAGAAGGTCTGGTAGTGAAAGTCACTCAGTCATGTTCGAGTCTTTGCGACCCCACGGAGTGTAGCCTTCCAGGCTCCTCTGTCCATGAAATTCCAAGCCAGAATACTGGAGTGAGTATCCGTTCCCTTCTCCAGGGAATCTTCCTAACCCAGGGATTGAACCCAGGTCTCCCCAGATTACAGGTGGATTTTTTTTACTGTCTGAGCCACCAGGGAAGCCCAGGGAAGTCAAATAGTGTCAATAGTGGGCTTAATGCTTACCGTGCAAATACCGTGAAGGTAGAGTTTATACTTTTGTTTCCTCTCTACAACTCAAAACATTCAAGCACTGCTCCTTTTTCTTTCAGCAAAAAGAATATGTTAATAACTGAACATAATCCATATTTCCTGAGTTTTCCCATCTTCAAATATGGCACTAGCATTCACCTGACTGCTTGAGCCCTGACTCGGGAGTCTTTCCAGCCGCTTTGTCCTCACCGTATATTCCCCACTACTCCCCATGCAATAAATAAGCCCAGTGATTCTCCCTCCCGAATATTTAGAGAAGCAGTCCATTTATCTTCATAATTATTGCTACTGCTCTAATCCGAGCCACGTTATCTCTTCTGATCATTCCAGGAGACTCCTTTACACATCTTTCTGTTCAGATTTTCTGGCCTTCTGCAAATAAAGACCTTTTTAAAAAACACTAATCTGATCGGATCACTGCCCTGCTCAAAATACCTCTATGGCTTCATAGTGCGCTTACATTATAGATTCAATTATTTACACAACCTGCAGCTGCTATTTATGATCTGTCCCTGCCTCACTCTCCAGTTTCCTCTTGCATCACTAATTTTGTGATTTGGTCAGACTTTCAGTTTCTTGCATGGATCTAAATCTTGCAGGCCTTAGGTCATGCTGTTCTCTAAGACTAAAATGATTCCCTTACCTTTCCTTAGTAATACCAGCACATTTCTCACTTGGATAGCCCTTAGCTTTCCTTAAACCCACAAAGACAAAGTTTCTGCAACACTCACAAAACATGATTTTTTTGTTATAGCACAACCACAAGACAC